>NW_025746278.1:102500-135915 GCF_021184085.1 Oncorhynchus gorbuscha
TCTACTATAACTAACAGGGTCCAGAGCTCTACTATAACTAACAGGGTCCAGAGCTCTACTATAACTAACAGGGTCCAGAGCTCTACTATAACTAACAGGGTCCAGAGTTCTACTATAACTAACAGGGTCCAGAGCTCTACTATAACTAACAGGGTCCAGAGCTCTACTATAACTAACAGGGTCCAGAGCTCTACTATAACTAACAGGGTCCAGAGCTCTACTATAACTAACAGGGTCCAGAGCTCTACTATAACTAACAGGGTCCAGAGCTCTAATATAACTAGCAGGGTCCAGAGCTCTACTATAACTAACAGGGTCCAGAGCTCTACTATAACTAACAGGGTCCAGAGCTCTACTATAACTAACAGGGTCCAGAGCTCTACTATAACTAACAGGGTCCAGAGCTCTACTATAACTAACAGGGTCCAGAGCTCTAATATAACTAACAGGGTCCAGAGCTCTACTATAACTAACAGGGTCCAGAGCTCTAATATAACTAACAGGGTCCAGAGCTCTACTATAACTAACAGGGTCCAGAGCTCTACTATAACTAACAGGATCCAGAGCTCTACTATAACTAACAGGGTCCAGAGCTCTACTATAACTAACAGGGTCCAGTGCTCTACTATAACTAACAGGGTCCAGAGCTCTACTATAACTAACAGGGTCCAGAGCTCTACTATAACTAACAGGGTCCAGAGCTCTACTATAACTAACAGGGTCCAGAGCTCTACTATAACTAACAGGGTCCAGAGCTCTACTATAACTAACAGGATCCAGAGCTCTACTATAACTAACAGGGTCCAGAGCTCTACTATAACTAACAGGGTCCAGAGCTCTACTATAACTAACAGGGTCCAGAGCTCTACTATAACTAACAGGGTCCAGAGCTCTACTATAACTAACAGGGTCCAGAGCTCTACTATAACTAACAGGGTCCAGAGCTCTACTATAACTAACAGGGTCCAGAGCTCTAATATAACTAACAGGGTCCAGAGCTCTACTATAACTAACAGGGTCCAGAGCTCTACTATAACTAACAGGGTCCAGAGCTCTACTATAACTAACAGGGTCCAGAGCTCTACTATAACTAACAGGGTCCAGGGTCCAGAGCTCTACTATAACTAACAGGGTCCAGAGCTCTACTATAACTAACAGGGTCCAGAGCTCTACTATAACTAACAGGGTCCAGAGCTCTACTATAACTAACAGGGTCCAGAGCTCTACTATAACTAACAGGGTCCAGAGCTCTACTATAACTAACAGGGTCCAGAGCTCTACTATAACTAACAGGGTCCAGAGCTCTACTATAACTAACAGGGTCCAGAGCTCTACTATAACTAACAGGGTCCAGAGCTCTACTATAACTAACAGGGTCCAGAGCTCTACTATAACTAACAGGGTCCAGAGCTCTACTATAACTAACAGGGTCCAGAGCTCTACTATAACTAACAGGGTCCAGAGCTCTACTATAACTAACAGGGTCCAGAGCTCTACTATAACTAACAGGGTCCACAGCTCTACTATAACTAACAGGATCCAGAGCTCTACTATAACTAACAGGGTCCAGAGCTCTAATATAACTAACAGGGTCCAGAGCTCTACTATAACTAACAGGGTCCAGAGCTCTACTATAACTAACAGGGTCCAGAGCTCTACTATAACTAACAGGGTCCAGAGCTCTAATATAACTAACAGGGTCCAGAGCTCTACTATAACTAACAGGGTCCAGAGCTCTAATATAACTAACAGGGTCCAGAGCTCTACTATAACTAACAGGGTCCAGAGCTCTACTATAACTAACAGGGTCCAGAGCTCTACTATAACTAACAGGGTCCAGAGCTCTAATATAACTAGCAGGGTCCAGAGCTCTACTATAACTAACAGGGTCCAGAGCTCTACTATAACTAACAGGGTCCAGAGCTCTACTATAACTAACAGGGTCCAGAGCTCTACTATAACTAACAGGGTCCAGAGCTCTACTATAACTAACAGGGTCCAGAGCTCTACTATAACTAACAGGGTCCAGAGCTCTACTATAACTAACAGGGTCCAGAGCTCTACTATAACTAACAGGGTCCAGAGCTCTACTATAACTAACAGGGTCCAGAGCTCTACTATAACTAACAGGGTCCAGAGCTCTACTATAACTAACAGGGTCCAGAGCTCTACTATAACTAACAGGGTCCAGAGCTCTACTATAACTAACAGGGTCCAGAGCTCTACTATAACTAACAGGGTCCAGAGCTCTACTATAACTAACAGGGTCCAGAGCTCTACTATAACTAACAGGGTCCAGAGCTCTACTATAACTAACAGGGTCCAGAGCTCTACTATAACTAACAGGGTCCAGAGCTCTACTATAACTAACAGGGTCCAGAGCTCTACTATAACTAACAGGGTCCAGAGCTCTACTATAACTAACAGGATCCAGAGCTCTACTATAACTAACAGGGTCCAGAGCTCTACTATAACTAACAGGGTCCAGAGCTCTACTATAACTAACAGGGTCCAGAGCTCTACTATAACTAACAGGGTCCAGAGCTCTACTATAACTAACAGGGTCCAGAGCTCTACTATAACTAACAGGGTCCAGAGCTCTACTATAACTAACAGGGTCCAGAGCTCTACTATAACTAACAGGGTCCAGAGCTCTACTATAACTAACAGGGTCCAGAGCTCTAATATAACTAACAGGGTCCAGAGCTCTACTATAACTAACAGGGTCCAGAGCTCTACTATAACTAACAGGGTCCAGAGCTCTACTATAACTAACAGGGTCCAGAGCTCTACTATAACTAACAGGGTCCAGAGCTCTACTATAACTAACAGGGTCCAGAGCTCTACTATAACTAACAGGGTCCAGAGCTCTACTATAACTAACAGGGTCCAGAGCTCTACTATAACTAACAGGGTCCAGAGCTCTCTATATACTAACAGGGTCCAGAGCTCTACTATAACTAACAGGGTCCAGAGCTCTACTATAACTAACAGGGTCCAGAGCTCTACTATAACTAACAGGGTCCAGAGCTCTACTATAACTAACAGGGTCCAGAGCTCTACTATAACTAACAGGGTCCAGAGCTCTACTATAACTAACAGGGTCCAGAGCTCTACTATAACTAACAGGGTCCAGAGCTCTACTATAACTAACAGGGTCCAGAGCTCTACTATAACTAACAGGGTCCAGAGCTCTACTATAACTAACAGGGTCCAGAGCTCTACTATAACTAACAGGGTCCAGAGCTCTACTATAACTAACAGGGTCCAGAGTTCTAATATAACTAACAGGGTCCAGAGCTCTACTATAACTAACAGGGTCCAGAGCTCTACTATAACTAACAGGGTCCAGTGCTCTACTATAACTAACAGGGTCCAGAGCTCTACTATAACTAACAGGGTCCAGAGCTCTACTATAACTAGCAGGGTCCAGAGCTCTACTATAACTAACAGGGTCCAGAGCTCTACTATAACTAACAGGGTCCAGAGCTCTACTATAACTAACAGGGTCCAGAGCTCTACTATAACTAGCAGGGTCCAGAGCTCTACTATAACTAACAGGGTCCAGAGCTCTACTATAACTAACAGGGTCCAGAGCTCTACTATAACTAACAGGGTCCAGAGCTCTACTATAACTAACAGGGTCCAGAGCTCTACTATAACTAACAGGGTCCAGAGCTCTACTATAACTATAACTCTACATGTCAGCTGATCTGAGGAGGGTCCAGAGCTCTACTAAAACTAACAGGGTCCAGAGACTATAACTAACAGGGTCCAGATTTCTACTATTAACAGGGTCCAGTGCTCTTCTTAACTATAACTCTACATGTCAGCTGATCCAGAGGGGATAAAGGAGGAGAAAACAACTTTTGATGAATTTACTTTGAACACAGTGAGGAGAAAACCCACTGTTATGAAAGTACCAGAGGGGATAAAGGAGGAGAAAACCCACTGTTATGAAAGTACCAGAGGGGATAAAGGAGGAGAATACCCACTGTTATGAAAGTACCAGAGGGGATAAAGGAGGAGAAAACCCACTGTTATGAAAGTACCAGAGGGGATAAAGGAGGAGAAAACCCACTGTTATGAAAGTACCAGAGGGGATAAAGGAGGAGAATACCCACTGTTATGAAAGTACCAGAGGGGATAAAGGAGGAGAAACCCACTGTTATGAAAGTACCAGAGGGGATAAAGGAGGAGAAAACCCACTGTTATGAAAGTACCAGAGGGGATAAAGGAGGAGAAAACCCACTGTTATGAAAGTACCAGAGGGGATAAAGGAGGAGAAAACCCACTGTTATGAAAGTACCAGAGGGGATAAAGGAGGAGAGTATCACTAGTTTTGCCGTCTGTCTGTAATCGTATTTCCTCACTGCTGCGTTTCTGAAACAAGCCTGCTTGCGTTTCTAACAGTCAGACAAACATCTAAGAGAATCTTAACGGTACTGTACAACATCTACACCAGAGAAACAAAATGCTGAAGTAAGATTCTTGGGGAGTTCTGAGTGTCCACAGGGGATACTAAATTAGATTATAAATCATGTCTGCGGCTTTAAATTGACAAATGAATTGGAATCATCGGTCAAATCCATCCTGAAGTTGAAGGCTTTCTATGTAAACTCCAGCTGATCATGTAACCTATTGTACTTCTCTCTGTCCAATTGTTCAATATGATGGATGTTGTTTTGGACTATTATCAGGCTCTGATCTTGTTAAATAAGTCTAGTACACATTCTCTCTCCCTCTCTCTCTCTGGATGGCTGCCTAAAACCTGCAGAAGCCCTGCTACAGTACTGCTACAGCCTGGGCTGCATCCCACATAGAACCCTATTCCTTATGTAGTGCACTACCCTATGGGCCCTGGTTATAAGTAGTGCACTACCCCATGGGCCCTGGTTATAAGTAGTACACTACCCCATGGGCCCTGGTTATAAGTAGTGCACTACCCTATGGGCCCTGGTTATAAGTAGTGCACTACCCTATGGGCCCTGGTTATAAGTAGTGCACTATACAGGGAATAGGGTGCCATTTGGGACAGAACCCTGAGGCTGAAATAAGTTACGGACAGCTGACCTTGAAACAGTTGTAATTACATTTGTCTTGCTCTCTCTCTCTCTCTCTCTCCCCCCCTCTCTCTCTCTCTCTCTGTCTCTCTCTCTCTGTCTGTCTCTCTCTCTCTGTCTCTCTCTCTCTGTCTCTCTCTCTCTGTCTCTCTCTCTGTCTCTCTCTCTCTTTCTCTCTCTCTCTCTCTCTCTCTGTCTCTCTCTCTGTCTCTCTCTCTCTCTCTGTCTCTCTCTCTCTCTCTGTTTCTCTCTCTCTGTCTCTCTCTCTCTCTCTCTCTCTCTCTCTCTCTCTCTCTCTCTCTCTCTCTCTCTCTCTCTCTCTCTCTCTCTCTCTCTCTCTCTCTCTCTCTGTCTCTGTCTCTGTCTCTGTCTCTCTCTCTGTCTCTCTCTCTCTCTCTCTCTCTCTCTCTCTCTCTCTCTCTCTCTCTCTCTCTCTCTCTCTCTCTCCTCTAATCAAGATTCACTATCTTCATAATGTAGTTTTACATTCAGACTACTGTATCTGCACCCTGAGAAAAAAGGGTTCCAAATGTGTTCTTCGACTGTCCCCATAGGAGAACCATGTTTGGTTACAGGTAGAAACCTGGTTCCGCAATAGAACTATTTTGGGTTCCATGTAGAACCTTCTGTATAAAGGGTACTACATGGAACTTTAAAAAATTCTACCTGGAACCAAAAGGGTTCTGCCTGGAACCAAAAGGGTTCTGCCTGGAACCAAAACGGGTTCTTCAAAGGGTTCTCCTATGGGGACAGCCGAAGAAACCTTTTAAGGTTCTAGATCCTTTGTTGGTTCTTAATCTTCAACACAGCAATTTTGTTATGGGACGTTCAGTGATTAGTTTGTGTGTTTTGATATTGAAATACATAAATTGATGTGTTAACATGGCTATCCGTTAACATTAAACAGACCCCTTGTCCCTCGCAGCCTACATGAGTCCAGAACGACCCTGCGTTGCCATGACATTCAGATCAATGATTGGCTCAGACCGTCAGTCACAGTTAAAAGACCATCAGTCCTGTGGGCCGTGATTCTGTCTGTCTCAGTCTCTGGACGGACGCAAGTGTAAATAAACTGTTTTCAGCATCGAACGAACAGGAAGAGCAGATGAAATCCATTGACAAACCAGCTGTACGGTAATTCACATTTCTGTCTAATGACGAGTCAGAGACACAGCCTGCTGTCTAATGAGGAGTCAGAGACACAGCCTGCTGTCTAATGAGGAGTCAGAGACACAGCCTGCTGTCTAATGACGAGTCAGAGACACAGCCTGCTGTCTAATGACGAGTCAGAGACACAGCCTGCTGTCTAATGACGAGTCAGAGACACAGCCTGCTGTCTAATGAGGAGTCAGAGACACAGCCTGCTGTCTAATGAGGAGTCAGAGACACAGCCTGCTGTCTAATGACGAGTCAGAGACACAGCTACCATCTAATGACGAGTCAGAGACACAGCTACCATCTAATGAGGAGTCAGAGACACAGCTACTGTCTAATGACGAGTCAGAGACACAGCCTGCTGTCTAATGAGGAGTCAGAGACACAGCCTGCTGTCTAATGAGGAGTCAGAGACACAGCCTACTGTCTAATGACGAGTCAGAGACACAGCTACCATCTAATGACGAGTCAGAGACACACTCCTGTCCTCCAGCACAGCCTCCCTCTACAAAGCTGAGAAAAGAGTCAGAGACACAGCATAGGTAGAAATAACTAATGACAAGTCAGAGACACACACCTGTTTTGTGTTTAATGATTGGAGTCAGAGACACAACCTCTTGATGTCATGACCAGTCCTTCAGCAGAACCAGACCTCCCTCTCTCCTCTCCTGCAGTGCTGCCCTGGGGAACCTGTGTCGGACCTGGCTGGACTCGGGTAAGAAAAGGCCGACAAACCAATCGTCTGTTAGGGCTGATACAGTCCCTGGTGGAGTCCTGTTGTAGTCACACAGTCCCTGGAGTCCTGTAGTCAACTGTGTACAGTCCCTGTTAGCATCATTGTAGTCGATAGGAAGATTGCTACAGTCCCTGTTAGCATCCTATTGTTCCATAGGAAGATTGCTACAGTCCCTGTTAGCATCCTATTGTAGTCGTCATAGGAAATTGCTACTCCCAGCATCCTATTGGTGCCATATGAAAATTGCTACAGTCCCCTGTTAACATCCTATTGTAGTCGTCATAGGAAGATTGCTACAGTCCCTGTTAGCATCCTATTGTAGTCGTCATAGGAAGATTGCTACAGTCCCTGTTAGCATCCTATTGTAGTCACACTGTGTACAGTCCCTCTTAGCATCCTATTGTAGTCGCCATAGGAAGATTGCTACAGTCCCTGTTAGCATCCTATTGTAGTCGCTATAGGAAGATTGCTACAGTCCCTGTTAGCATCCTATTGTAGTCGCCATAGGAAGATTGCTACAGTCCCCTGTTAACATCCTATTGTAGTCGCTATAGGAAGATTGCTACAGTCCCTGTTAGCATCCTATTGTAGTCGCCATAAGAAAATTGCTACAGTCCCTGTTAGCATCCTATTGTAGTCGCCATAGGAAGATTGCTACAGTCCCTGTTAGCATCCTATTGTAGTCGCCATAGGAAGATTGCTACAGTCCCCTGTTAACATCCTATTGTAGTCGCTGTAGGAAGAACAGTCCCTGTTTGCATCCAATTGTAGTCGCCATAGGAAGATACAGTCCCTGTTAGCTAGGAAGATTGCTACAGTCCCTGTTAGCATCCTATTGTAGTCGCCATAGGAAGATTGCTACAGTCCCTGTTAACATCCTATTGTAGTCGCTGTAGGAAGATTGCTACAGTCCCTGTTTGCATCCAATTGTAGTCGCCATAGGAAGATTGCTACAGTCCCTGTTAGCATCCTATTGTAGTCGCTATAGGAAGATTGCTACAGTCCCTGTTAGCATCCTATTGTAGCCGCTATATGAAGATTGCTACAGTCCCTGTTAGCATCCTATTGTAGTCGCTATAGGAAGATTGCTACAGTCCCTGTTAGCGTCCTATTGTAGCCGCTATAGGAAGATTGCTACAGTCCCTGTTAGCATCCTATTGTAGTCGCTATAGGAAGATTGCTACAGTCCCTGTTAGCATCCTATTGTAGTCGCTATAGGAAGATTGCCCCAGTCCCTTTTAGCATCCTATTGTAGCTGCTATAGGAAGATTGCTACAGTCCCTGTTAGCATCCTATTGTAGTCACCATAGGAAGATTGCTACAGTCCCTGTTGGCATCCTATTGTAGTCGCCATAGGAAGATTGCTACAGTCCCTGTTAGCATCCTTTTGTAGTCGCTATAGGAAGATTGCTACAGTCCCTGTTAGCATCCTATTGTAGCTGCTATAGGAAGATTGCTACAGTCCCTGTTAGCATCCTTTTGTAGTCGCTATAGGAAGATTGCTACAGTCCCTGTTAGCATCCTATTGTAGCTGCTATAGGAAGATTGCTACAGTCCCTGTTAGCATCCTATTGTAGCTGCTATAGGAAGATTGCTACAGTCCCTGTTAGCATCCTATTGTAGTCGCCATAGGAAGATTGCTACAGTCCCTGTTAGCATCCTATTGTAGCCGCTATAGGAAGATTGCTACAGTCCCTGTTAGCATCCTATTGTAGTCGCTATAGGAAGATTGCTACAGTCCCTGTTAACATCCTATTGTGGCTGCTATAGGAAGATTGCTACAGTCCCTGTTAGCATCCTATTGTAGCTGCTATAGGAAGATTGCTACAGTCCCTGTTAGCATCCTATTGTAGTCGCCATAGGAAGATTGCTACAGTCCCTGTTAGCATCCTTTTGTAGTCGCTATAGGAAGATTGCTACAGTCCCTGTTAACATCCTATTGTGGCTGCTATAGGAAGATTGCTACAGTCCCTGTTAGCATCCTATTGTAGCCGCTATAGGAAGATTGCTACAGTCCCTGTTAGCATCCTATTGTAGCCGCTATAGGAAGATTGCTACAGTCCCTGTTAGCATCCTATTGTAGTCGCCATAGGAAGATTGCTACAGTCCCTGTTAGCATCCTTTGTAGTCGCTATAGGAAGATTGCTACAGTCCCTGTTAACATCCTATTGTGGCTGCTATAGGAAGATTGCTACAGTCCCTGTTAGCATCCTATTGTAGCCGCTATAGGAAGATTGCTACAGTCCCTGTTAGCATCCTATTGTAGCCGCTATAGGGAGATTGCTACAGTCCCTGTTAGCGTCCTATTGTAGCCGCTATAGGAAGATTGCTACAGTCCCTGTTAGCATCCTATTGTAGCCGCCATAGGAAGATTGCTGAAACTGGAGAGAGGTTAATGATGTCCTCTAACCTGTCAGGATGAAACTGGAGAGAGGTTAATGATGTCCTCTAACCTGTCAGGCTGAAACTGGAGAGAGGTTAATGATGCCCTCTAACCTGTCAGGATGAAACTGGAGAGAGGTTATTGATGTCCTCTAACCTGTCAGGCTGAAACTGGAGAGAGGTTAATGATGTCCTCTAACCTGTCAGGATGAAACTGGAGAGAGGTTAATGATGCCCTCTAACCTGTCAGGATGAAACTGGAGAGAGGTTAATGATGTCCTCTAACCTGTCAGGATGAAACTGGAGAGAGGTTAATGATGTCCTCTAACCTGTCAGGATGAAACTGGAGAGAGGTTAATGATGTCCTCTAACCTGTCAGGATGAAACTGGAGAGGGGTTAATGATGCCCTCTAACCTGTCAGGATGAAACTGGAGAGAGGTTAATGATGCCCTCTAACCTGTCAGGATGAAACTGGAGAGAGGTTAATGATGTCCTCTAACCTGTCAGGATGAAACTGGAGAGAGGTTAATGATGTCCTCTAACCTGTCAGGATGAAACTGGAGAGAGGTTAATGATGTCCTCTAACCTGTCAGGATGAAACTGGAGAGAGGTTAATGATGTCCTCTAACCTGTCAGGATGAAACTGGAGAGAGGTTAATGATGTCCTCTAACCTGTCAGGATGAAACTGGAGAGAGGTTAATGATGTCCTCTAACCTGTCAGGATGAAACTGGAGAGAGGTTAATGATGTCCTCTAACCTGTCAGGATGAAACTGGAGAGAGGTTAATGATGCCCTCTAACCTGTCAGGATGAAACTGGAGAGAGGTTAATGATGTCCTCTAACCTGTCAGGCTGAAACTGGAGAGAGGTTAATGATGTCCTCTAACCTGTCAGGATGAAACTGGAGAGAGGTTAATGATGTCCTCTAACCTGTCAGGATGAACCTGGAGAGAGGTTAATGATGTCCTCTAACCTGTCAGGATGAACCTGGAGAGAGGTTAATGATGTCCTCTAACCTGTCAGGATGAAACTGGAGAGAGATTAATGATGTCCTCTAACCTGTCAGGATGAAACTGGAGAGAGGTTAATGATGTCCTCTAACCTGTCAGGATGAACCTGGAGAGAGGTTAATGATGTCCTCTAACCTGTCAGGATGAAACTGGAGAGAGATTAATGATGTCCTCTAACCTGTCAGGATGAAACTGGAGAGAGGTTAATGATGTCCTCTAACCTGTCAGGATGAAACTGGAGAGAGGTTAATGATGTCCTCTAACCTGTCAGGATGAAACTGGAGAGAGGTTAATGATGTCCTCTAACCTGTCAGGATGAAACTGGAGAGAGGTTATTGATGTCCTCTAACCTGTCAGAATGAAACTGGAGAGAGGTTAATGATGCCCTCTAACCTGTCAGGATGAAACTGGAGAGAGGTTAATGATGTCCTCTAACCTGTCAGGATGAACCTGGAGAGAGGTTAAGAGAGCCCTGTAATTTCCATCATAGGTACACTTCAATTTGTAAGTCGCTCTGGATAAGAGCGTCTGCTAAATGACTTAAATGTAAATGTTAAATGTAACTATGACAGACAAAATGAGAAAAAAAATCCAGAAAATCACATTGTAGGATTTTAAATGAATTTATTTGCAAATTATGGTGGAAAATAAGTATTTGCTCAATAACAAACGTTTATCTCAATACTTTGTTATATACCCTTTGTTGGTGCTCCCTCTGCTGTTTCCTGAAGTCCACGATCATCTCCTTTGTTTTGTTGACGTTGAGTGTGAGGTTGTTTTCCTGACACATACATACTCCCTAGGCTGTCTTGTCGTTGTTGGTGATCAAGCCCACTAGTGTTGTGTCGTCTGCAAACTTGATGATCGAGTTGGAAGTGTGCATGGCCACGCAGTCATGGGTGAACAGGGAGTACAGGAGGGGCTGAGCACGCACCCTTGTGGGATCAGTGGAGATGTTGTTTCCTACCTTCACCACCTGGGGGTGGCCCGTCAGGAAGTCCATAACCCGTCAGGAAGTCCAGGATCGCACAGGGCGAGGTTGAGACCCAGGGCCTCAAGCTTAATGCTGAACTTGAGTGTTCTATGTTGTCTTACATAGGTGTTCCTCTTGTCCAGATGGGATAGGGCAGTGCACAGTGTGATGGCGATTGCATCGTCTGAGGACCTATTGGGGCGGCATGCAAATTGCAGTGGGTCTAGGGTGATAGGTAAGTTGGAAGTGATATGATCCTTAATTAGCCTCTCAAAGCACTTCATGATGACAGATCTGAGTGCTACGGGGCGATAGTCATTCAGTTCAGTTACCTTTTCCTTATTGGGTTCACGAACAATGGTGTTCCTCTTGAAGCATGTGGGGACAGCAGACTGGGATAGGGAGAAATTGAATATGTCCGTAAACACACCAGCTAGCTGGTCTGCGCATGCTCTGAGGACGCGGCTAGGCATGCCGTCTGGGCCGGCAGCCTTGCGAGGGTTAACACGCTTAAATGTCTTACTCACGTCGGCCATGGAGTAGGAGGTGGGGGGGTGCAGTCCTTGGTAGCGGGCCGCGGTGGTGGCACTGTATTATCCTCAAAGCAGGCAAAGAAGGTGTTTAGTTTGTCTGGAAGAGTGACGTCGGTGTCCGTGACGTGGCTGTGTTTTTTTTTGTAGTTCTTGATTGCCTGTAGACCCTGCCACATACGTCTCGTGTCTGAATTGCGACTCCACTTTGTCCCTATACTGACGTTTCACTTGTTTGATTGCCTTGCAGAGGGTATACCTACACTGTTTGTATTCGGCCATGTTCCTGGTTGTCTCTCCATGGTTAAATGCGGTGGTTCACGCTTTCAGTTTTGCGCTAATGGCGCCATCTATCCACACCTTCTGGTTAGGGTACGTTGTAATAGTAACAGTGGGAGCAACATCTCCTATGCACTTCCTGATTGTCAATGTCTTTGTGCGAGAGCCTCCAACATCATCACAGACTTATGTTAAAACGACTGTAACAGAATCTGTTCGACAGCGACGGCCAAAGGTAGTTCCTTTCACCAGTTGCTGCGTGAGTGCTTGAGCTAATGTCCTGTCATTGTTCCTGTTTTACCCATGTGGTTTTGTACAGGAAGTAATCATGACTTATTGCCAGTTAGTCATTGGTGCGGCTGGCTTCCGGGTTAAGTGGGCATTGTGTCAAGAAGCAGTGCGGTTTTTGGTTGTAAGGTCTGTGTTTGACTTAAATGTAATGTAAATGTAAATGGTTGTGTTTCGGAGGAAGCACGGCTCTCGAACTTCGCCTCTCCCGAGTCACTACGGGAGTTGCAGCGATGAGACGAGACTGTAACTACCAATTGGAGAAAAGGGGTAAAAAGAACACAAAGAAAACAGATCTGGGACCAGTCTACAACTGACCTGGGACCAGGCTAGAGCAGATCTGGGTCCAGGCTACAACAGATCTGGGACCAGTTTACAACAGATCTGGGACCAGGCTACAACAGATCTGGGACCAGGCTAGAGCAGATCTGGGTCCAGGCTAGAACAGATCTGGGACCAGTCTACAACAGATCTGGGACCAGTCTAAACAGAGCTGGGACCAGTTTAAAACAGAGCTGGGACCAGTCTACAACAGACCTGGGACCAGGCTACAACAGACTGGGACCAGTCTACAACAGACCTGGGACCAGTCTAGAGCTAAGCGAACTGTAACTAAATGTTTCCTATTGGCCCTGTTGTCAGCATTATGGTGAATTTTAGAATAAAGTATTTGTTTTGTATTCTCTGCAGTCCTTTTTCTATGACTGGTGACAGAGAGGATTGTAATGTCTGCTTGTAGATGTGTGATTTCCCAGATGTTGTGTCATCTGCTGCTGTCTCTTTCTGAACGTCTGTAATTTGATGTATGAGTCATTTAACAGCAGTCAGCTGCTGTGGCCGTGGCTCCAGTCTCTGCTCTGTTAGCTTGGTTTGACCTGGGGCTCCAGCCTCTCGTCTGTTAGCTTGGTTTGACCTGGGGCTCCAGTCTCTGCTCTGTTAGCTTGGTTTGACCTGGGGCTCCAGTCTCTGCTCTGTTAGCTTGGTTTGACCTGGGGCTCCAGCCTCTCCTCTGTGAGCTTGGTTTGACCTGGGGCTCCAGTCTCTCCTCTGTTAGCTTGGTTTGACCTGGGGCTCCAGCCTCTCCTCTGTGAGCTTGGTTTGACCTGGGGCTCCAGCCTCTCCTCTGTTAGCTTGGTTTGACCTGGGGCTCCAGCCTCTCGTCTGTTAGCTTGGTTTGACCTGGGGCTCCAGCCTCTCCTCTGTGAGCTTGGTTTGACCTGGGGCTCCAGCCTCTCCTCTGTTAGCTTGGTTTGACCTGGGGCTCCAGCCTCTCCTCTGTTAGCTTGGTTTGACCTGGGGCTCCAGCCTCTCGTCTGTTATCTTGGTTTGACCTGGGGCTCCAGCCTCTCCTCTGTGAGCTTGGTTTGACCTGGGGCTCCAGCCTCCTCCTCTGTGAGCTTGGTTTGACCTGGGGCTCCAGCCTCTCCTCTGTGAGCTTGGTTTGACCTGGGGCTCCACCTCCTCAGCTTGGTTTGACCTGGGGCTCCAGCCTCTGTTAGCTTGGTTTGACCTGGGGCTCCAGCCTCTCCTCTGTTAGCTTGGTTTGACCTGGGGCTCCAGCCTCTCCTCTGTGAGCTTGGTTTGACCTGGGGCTCCAGCCTCTCCTCTGTGAGCTTGGTTTTGACCTGGGGCTCCAGCCTCTCCTCTATGAGCTTGGTTTGACCTGGGGCTCCAGCCTCTCTTCTTTTAGCTTGGTTTGCACACTATGAACACATCTCATCAATCAGTGAAATGTTTAAAGTTACCCTCAGGTACCTTTCAGTACATTTCGTCATTTTGGTGGCAGGCCTTGGTTTACTGTATGTTTCTACTGTTCTGGATGTTGACACGTTTGAAGACGTTGAACAGTAGAATATGAAGAGGTCACTCTGACTTACAGCTTGTCCTCATTGTCCCCAGTGTTTATCCAGGTAACACCTACTCAGCTCTGCCCTCTACTGGCATGGAGGTTAACACACGCAGGCCATGGGAAACTATGGTCCTGATTGGTGTCACACTTTGTTCCAGCTAACACACCTGACTCCAATAATCAACTCATTCTGATCTTCAGTTTAGAATGTAATTAGTTTAAATCAGTTGTGTTTGCTTGGACCAATCAGGTCCCCGGGAACTGGAGTTGCCCAGGCCTGCGGACTAGAGCACCATTCCCTGTTATAGCAGTATCTGTCCCAACACACTAGAGCATCATTCCCTGTTATAGCAGTATCTGTCCCAACACACTAGAGCATCATTCCCTGTTATAGCAGTATCTGTCCCAACACACTAGAGCATCATTCCCTGTTATAGCAGTATCTGTCCCAACACACTAGAGCATCATTCCCTGTTATAGCAGTATCTGTCCCAACACACTAGAGCATCATTCCCTGATGGATAGCATCATTCCCTGATGGATAGGGACTCTGTCATGTCATAGGGCTGTTTCAGGGGGAGATGGACAGGGACTCTGTTGTCATAGCTTCAGGGGGGAGATGGACAGGGACTCTGTTGTCATAGCTTCAGGGGGGGGATGGTCAGGGACTCTGTTGTCATAGCTTCAGGGGGAAGATGGACAGGGACTCCGTTGTCATAGCTTCAGGGGGAAGATGGACAGGGACTCTGTTGTCATAGCTTCAGGGGGAGATGGACAGGGACTCTGTTGTCATAGCTTCAGGGGGGGAGATGGACAGGGACTCCGTTGTCATAGCTTCAGGGGGAGATGGACAGGGACTCTGTTGTCATAGCTTCAGGGGGAGATGGACAGGGACTCCGTTGTCATAGCTTCAGGGGGAGATGGACAGGGACTCTGTTGTCATAGCTTCAGGGGGAGATGGACAGGGACTCTGTTGTCATAGCTTCAGGGGGAGATGGACAGGGACTCTGTTGTCATAGCTTCAGGGGGGAGATGGACAGGGACTCTGTTGTCATAGCTTCAGGGGGAGATGGACAGGGACTCTGTTGTCATAGCTTCAGGGGGAGATGGACAGGGACTCTGTTGTCATAGCTTCAGGGGGAGATGGACAGGGACTCTGTTGTCATAGCTTCAGGGGGAGATGGACAGGGACTCTGTTGTCATAGCTTCAGGGGGAGATGGACAGGGACTCTGTTGTCATAGCTTCAGGGGGAGATGGACAGGGACTCTGTTGTCATAGCTTCAGGGGGAGATGGACAGGGACTCTGTTGTCATAGCTTCAGGGGGGAGATGGACAGGGACTCTGTTGTCATAGCTTCAGGGGGGGGGAGATGGACAGGGACTCTGTTGTCATAGCTTCAGGGGGAGATGGACAGGGACTCTGTTGTCATAGCTTCAGGGGGGAGATGGACAGGGACTCTGTTGTCATAGCTTCAGGGGGGAGATGGACAGGGACTCTGTTGTCATAGCTTCAGGGGGGAGATGGACAGGGACTCTGTTGTCATAGCTTCAGGGGGAGATGGACAGGGACTCTGTTGTCATAGCTTCAGGGGGAGATGGACAGGGACTCTGTTGTCATAGGGACTCTGTTGTCATAGGGGGAGATGGACAGGGACTCTGTTGTCATAGCTTCAGGGGGGAGATGGACAGGGACTCTGTTGTCATAGCTTCAGGGGGAGATGGACAGGGACTCTGTTGTCATAGCTTCAGGGGGAGATGGACAGGGACTCTGTTGTCATAGCTTCAGGGGGAGATGGACAGGGACTCTGTTGTCATAGCTTCAGGGGGAGATGGACAGGGACTCTGTTGTCATAGCTTCAGGGGGAGATGGACAGGGACTCTGTTGTCATAGCTTCAGGGGGGGGAGGGATGGACAGGGACTCTGTTGTCATAGCTTCAGGGGAGATAGGGACTCTGTTGTCATAGCTTCAGGGGGAGATGGACAGGGACTCTGTTGTCATAGCTTCAGGGGGGAGATGGACAGGGACTCTGTTGTCATAGCTTCAGGGGAGATGGACAGGGACTCTGTTGTCATAGCTTCAGGGGGAGATGGACAGGGACTCTGTTGTCATAGCTTCAGGGGGAGATGGACAGGGACTCTGTTGTCATAGCTTCAGGGGGAGATGGACAGGGACTCTGTTGTCATAGCTTCAGGGGGAGATGGACAGGGACTCTGTTGTCATAGCTTCAGGGGGGAGATGGACAGGGACTCTGTTGTCATAGCTTCAGGGGGGAGATGGACAGGGACTCTGTTGTCATAGCTTCAGGGGGGGAGATGGACAGGGACTCTGTTGTCATAGCTTCAGGGGGGAGATGGACAGGGACTCTGTTGTCATAGCTTCAGGGGGGAGATGGACAGGGACTCTGTTGTCATAGCTTCAGGGGGGAGATGGACAGGGACTCTGTTGTCATAGCTTCAGGGGGAGATGGACAGGGACTCTGTTGTCATAGCTTCAGGGGGGAGATGGACAGGGACTCTGTTGTCATAGCTTCAGGGGGAGATGGACAGGGACTCTGATGTCATAGCTTCAGGGGGAAGCTCATTCCACCATTGGAGGGCCAGGACCAAGAAGGGCTGGTGTTGAATAACAGCATGTATTTTGATTAATGATGATTTAAAACATTTTTTCCCCATTTTTTTATGATTCTATGCACAGACGTCTGTGCCAGAAGGTTTTCTGCTGTGCATATTTACTGGTTGAATTGAACATTTATGTTAATTTCGTATTACCATAGTATATCACTCCAGCCATGAATGGAATCTTTCCTCTGGTGATCCCTTAAAGCTCAGGACCTGTATTCATAAATCCCAGAGTGCTGATCTAGGATCAGTTTCTTTTAGCTCATAAAGAAGGGTGCAGCTGAACCTGAACCAGAACTCTTATTCTGAGATCTTTGTTGAATCAAATCTAGTTTATTGGTCACACGCCCAGTTTTTTACAGCAGGTGTAATAGAGACAGTGTAATGCTTTACCTGCCTCTGTTCCTCAACCATACAGAATAATGTTAAATAGAAAAGTTCATCCAGAGAGAATCAGTAGATGAATAATAAAAAAGTAAAGAACACAACAATTGGACCCAATATGGGCCCAGGACCATAGTTTGAGAGCTGTCTATAACGTGGTTCTCCCGTGGGCAGATTCTGCGTGTTGACAGAGGGAATCTTCCAGGACTGAATGTGATGCGTGAGAGCTGAGCAGCGTTAGTTCTGTTTTTTTTTTGGGGGGGGTTTCTTTCATCACTGGTTATTTGGACGTATCAGAAACTGGGAGAAGGCGGTGCTTAAAACTTCTTCGCCTCGTGTTAGAGACTTTGTTTTTTTCCGGAACTCTCCATTTCTAACACGTACAGTATGAACACAGAAGTTAATCGTGCAGCTGATCATATTACTTCTGGTTTTACGTCAACAGAGATAGTACAGAGATAGTACAGAGATAATACAGGGATAGTACAGAGATAGTGCAGAGATAGTGCAGAGATAATACAGAGATAGTACAGAGATAGTACAGAGATAATACAGAGATAGTACAGAGATAATACAGAGATAATACAGAGATAGTACAGAGATAATACAGAGATAGTAATACAGAGATAATACAGAGATAGTACAGAGATAGTACAGAGATAGTACAGAGATAATACAGAGATAGTACAGAGATAATACAGAGATAATACAGAGATAGTACAGAGATAATACAGAGATAGTACAGAGATAATACAGAGATAGTACAGAGATAATACAGAGATAATACAGAGATAGTACAGAGATAATACAGAGATAGTACAGAGATAATACAGAGATAGTACAGAGATAATACAGAGATAGTACAGAGATAGTGCAGAGATAATACAGAGATAATACAGAGATAGTACAGAGATAATACAGAGATAGTACAGAGATAATGCAGCGATAGTACAGAGATATACAGAGATATACAGAGATAGTACAGAGATAGTACAGAGATAGTGCAGAGATAATACAGAGATAATACAGAGATAGTGCAGAGATAGTACAGAGATAGTACAGAGATAATACAGAGATAGTACAGAGATAGTACAGAGATAATACAGAGATAATACAGAGATAGTACAGAGATAATACAGAGATAATACAGAGATAGTACAGAGATAGTACAGAGATAGTACAGAGATAATACATTGATGTACGTAACCAAACCTTTTTCAAGTGTGTTAAGGTATGTAACCATGGTATTTTCTAGTGTGTTAAGGTATGTAATCATGGTATTTCCTAGTGTGTTAAGGTGTGTAACCATGGTATTTTCTAGTGTGTTAAGGTATGTAATCATGGTATTTTCTAGTGTGTTAAGGTATGTAACCATGGTATTTTCTAGTGTGTTAAGGTATGTAACCATGGTATTTTCTAGTGTGTTAAGGTGTGTAACCATGGTATTTTCTAGTGTGTTAAGGTGTGTAACCATGGTATTTTCTAGTGTGTTAAGGTATGTATGTAACCATGGTATTTTCTAGCGTGTTAAGGTATGTAACCGTGGTATTTTCTCGTGTGCTAAGGCATGTAACCATGGTATTTTCCTGTGTTAGCCTTGCAGGTTACGTGGAAGCCCTGGCCTGTCGTTGTGGGTTGGTGGGCCCTGATCTGAACCCCAAACAGGCTGACATGTGGCAGACCAGAGTTAGCACCCACAGTGTGAGTCTCTGTCGTATCTCTGAGAGGACGTACACACTGTCTCTGTCTCTCTGTCTCTCTGTCTCTCTGTCTCTCTGTCTCTCTCTCTCTCTCTCTCTCTCTCTCTCTCTCTCTCTCTCTCTCCCCCTCCCCCTCCCTCTCCCTCTCCCCCCCTCCCTCTCTGTCCCTGTCTCTCTGTCCCTGTCCATGTCTCTCTCTCTCTCTCTCTCACTCTCTCTCTGTCAGTCCTCTCTGTGTTGCTTACATAGTGGATCTGGTTGAATAGAGCACTAAATCAGTCAAAATATGTCCTACAGAATATGTCCTACAGAATATGCTTTTGGTTGTGCAGCCATTTCACTGAAGACAGTATTGTTTTGTGAATCTAGCAGTCAGAATAATAAAAAATAAACATTCCTTCATAGAGTTTATTGGCCAAGAGTTGTGTGTAGGTTACGTACTGGTAGCTGGTGTAGTATTAGTATTAGTATAGTATTAGTATTAGTATAGTATTAGTATTAGTATTAGTATAGTATTAGTGTTAGTATTAGTATTAGTATAGTATTAGTGTTAGTATTAGTATTAGTATAGTATTAGTGTTAGTATTCGTATTAGTATAGTATTAGTGTTAGTATTCGTATTAGTATAGTATTAGTATTAGTGTTAGTGTTGGTATTAGTATTAGTGTTAGTATTAGTATTAGTATAAGTATAGTGTTAGTATCAGTGTTAGTGTTAGTATTAGTGCTAGTATTAGTATTAGTGTCAGTATTAGTGTTAGTATTAGTGTTAGTATTAGTAATAGTATAGTATTAGTATTAGTGCTAGTATTAGTATATTATTAGTGGTAGTATTAGTGTTAGTATTAGTAGTAGTATTAGTGTTAGTATTAGTATTAATGCTAGTATTAGTACTAGTATTAGTATTAGTATAGTGTTAGTGTTAGTATTAGTATATTATTAGTATTAGTGTTAGTATTAGTATTAGCACTAGTGTTAGTATTAGTATAGTATTAGTATTGGTGTTAGTATTAGTGTTAGTATTAGTGTTAGTAGTATAGTATTAGTGTTAGTATTAGTATAGTATTAGTGTTAGTATTAGTATTAGCATTAGCACTGGTGTTAGTATTAGTATAGTATTAGTATTAGTATAGTATTAGTGTTAGTATTAGTGTTAGTATTAGTAGTATAGTATTAGTGGTTAGTATTAGTACTAGTGTTAGTATTAGTATAGTATTTGTGTTAGTATTAGTAGTAGCATTAGTGTTAGTATTAGTATAGTATTAGTATAGTATTAGTGTTAGTACTAGTATTAGTGTTAGTATTAGTATAGTATTAGTGTTAGTATAGTATCAGTATTAGTATTAGTATAGTATAGTGTTAGTATTAGTATAGTATTAGTGTTAGTATAGTATTAGTATAGTATTGGTGCTAGTATTAGTAGTAGTATTAGTAGTAGTATAGTATTAGTAAAGTATTAGTATAGTATCAGTGTTAGTATTAGTATTAGTGTTAGTATTTGTATAGTATTAGTGTTAGTATTAGTATTGTTAGTATTAGTACTAGTATAATATTAGTGTTAGTATTAGTATTAGTATAGTATAGTATTAGTATAGTATTAGTATAGTATTAGTAGTTAGTATTAGTATAGTATTAGTATAGTATTAGTATAGCATTAGTATGGTATTAGTGTTAGTATTAGTATAGTATTAGTGTTAGTATTAGTATAGTATTAGTATAGTATTAGTATAGTATTAGTGTTAGTGTTAGTATTAGTATTAGTATAGTATTAGTTAGTATTCGTATCAGTGTTAGTATTAGTATTAGTATAGTATTAGTATTAGTATAGTATTAGTATTAGTGTTAGTATTAGTATCAGTGTAGTATTAGTATTAGTATAGTATTAGTATAGTATTAGTATTAGTATTAGTAGTATTAGTATTTGTATAGTATTAGTATCGTTAGTATTAGTATTATAGTATTAGTATAGTATTAGTATTAGTATAGTATTAGTATAGTAGTCAGTATTAGTATTAGTATAGTATTAGTAGAGTATTAGTATGGTGTTAGTATTAGTATCGTATTAGTATAGTATTAGTATCGTATTAGTATTAGTATTGTATTAGTATTAGTATAGTATTAGTATAGTATTAGTATCGTATTAGTATTAGTATTAGTATAGTATTAGTATAGTATTAGTATAGTATTAGTATTAGTATAGTATTAGTATCGTATTAGTATTAGTATAGTATTAGTATAGTATTAGTATAGTATTAGTATAGTATAGTATAGTATTAGTATTAGTATTAGTATAGTATTAGTATCGTATTAGTATAGCATTAGTATTAGTATAGTATTAGTATTAGTATAGTATTAGTATCGTATTAGTATTAGTATAGTATTAGTATTAGTACTAGGCATCAGAGTAGTAATGGAACGTTGTTTTGTTTTGTCTTCAGGGTAAAGCCATCAGAGTAGTAATGGAACGTTGTTTTGTTTAGTCTTCAGGGTAAAGCCATCGGAGTAGTAATGGAACGTTGTTTTGTTTTGTCTTCAGGGTAAAGCCATAGTTTAGTATTAGTACGTTGTTTTGTATTTGTTGCCATCGTATTGTATGGCTGCATCTTAGGGATGTTATAGTCTTCTTCAAAGATGATACGAAGAAGAAAGCAGTGGAAAGGATAGTAAAGATGGATCACTGACCTCCATCTCCACTGACAGCAGCAGCAGCAGCAATTGAGACAACTTGACAGAAAGACTTACCTTCTCGGGAAGATAGAGAGAGAGAGAACTGGACTACCGCTACTTCACAACCCAAACTACTGCATAATAGAATAACCTCAATCAGCGTGACTACTGATGTCAATGTCTTAAATAGTTCCTACTGCAACGTTCAAACAGCAGTATGAAGAAAAACAACAACGGATGGATTTCTAGTGGACTCACTACACTCAATACACTCAATACAGTTCAATACTCACTCAATACACTCAATATTAGTACTCAATACACTCAATACACTCAATACACTAATACAGTTCAATACACTCAATACAGTTCAATACACTCAATACAGTTCAATACACTCAATACAGTTCAATACACTCAACTCAATACACTCAATACACTCAATACACTCAATACAGTTCAATACACTCAATACAGTTCAATACACTCAATACAGTTCAATATACACTCAATACACTCAATACACTCAAAGTTCAATACACTCAATACAGTTCAATACACTCAATACAGTTCAATACACTCAATACAGTTCAATACACTCAATACACTCAATACACTCAATACACTCAATACAGCTCAATACACTCAATACAGTTCAATACACTCAATACAGTTCAATACACTCAATACAGTCAATACAGTTCAATACACTCAATACAGTTCAATACACTCAATACACTCAATACACTCAATACAGTTCAATACACTCAATACAGTTCAATACACTCAATCAATACAGTTCAATACACTCAATACACTCAATACACTCAATACAGTTCAATACACCTCAATACACTCAATACACTCAATACACAATCAATACAGTTCAATACACTCAATACAGTTCAATACACTCAATACACTCAATACAGTTCAATACACTCAATACACTCAATACACTCAATACACTCAATACACTCAATACACTCAATACACTCAATACAGTTCAATACACTCAATACACTCAATACACTCAATACAGTTCAATACACTCAATACACTCAATACACTCAATACACTCAATACAGTTCAATACACTCAATACACTCAATACACTCAATACACTCAATACAGTTCAATACACTCAATACACTCAATACAGTTCAATACACTCAATACACTCAATACACTCAATACACTCAATACACTCAATACACTCAATACACTCAATACAGTTCAATTCAGTTCAATTGACAGTTTAATATCTCTCAACGGGGGGGGGGGGGGATATTCCTGCAACATCTGGTGTAATAATCAACATGCTGTCAATGGCTGTTGTCTCTTTAGATTAACTCAGGACCGTGTGATAAGAGGACAAGGCCAGCTGCTACAGCTAGATAATACATTTACAGAAACTATTCAGTCTTCAATTAGTGGACTGAGGTTGGACCTTCCTACTGGATTTCATTTACACTCAGGTAGCCAGTGGTTCAATAGAGGCAATACAGGTAGTCTAGTGGTTAGAGTTCAAGGCACAGGTAGTCTAGTGGTTAGAGTGTAGAGGCGGCAGGTAGTCAGTGGTTAGAGTGTAGGACTCAATACACCAAACAGTTCAAAGATCAAATCCCCCGAGCTGACAAGGTATAAATCACGTTCTGCCCCTGAACAAGGCAGTTCAACCCCACTGTTCCTAGGCCGTCATTGAAAATAAGAATTTTTTCTTAACTGCCTTGCCTACAGTTAAATAAAAAATAAATACAATTCCACCTTACTTTCCACGAGAGCTGCACTACAGAGCTGAAACATGACACGCTTCTTCTAGCAGCTACTTCTAACGCTGACTTCAAGTCACCCACAAATCATTCTGTGGTGTTTGAGAGTTTCCATCTCTTTGTTTTGGAGGGCGTGGTGTTCAAGAGTATCCATCTCTTTGTTTTGGAGGATTTAGTGTTTGAGAGTTTCCATCTCTTTGTTTTGGAGGATTTGGTGTTTGAGAGTATCCATCCCTTTGTTTTGGAGGATTTAGTGTTTGAGAGTATCCATCTCTTTGTTTTGGAGGGCGTGGTGTTTGAGAGTATCCATCTCTTTGTTTTGGAGGATGTGGTGTTTGAGAGTATCCATCTCTTTGTTTTGGAGGATGTGGTGTTTGAGAGTATCCATCTCTTTGTTTTGGAGGATTTACAGTTTGAGAGTATCCATCTCTTTGTTTTGGAGGATTTAGTGTTTGAGAGTATCCATCTCTTTGTTTTGGAGGATTTAGTGTTTGAGAGTATCCATCTCTTTGTTTTGGAGGATTTAGTGTTTGAGAGTATCCATCTCTTTGTTTTGGAGGGCGTGGTGTTTGAGAGTATCCACTCTTTGTTTTGGAGGATGTGGTGTTTGAGAGTATCCATCTCTTTGTTTTGGAGGATGTGGTGTTTGAGAGTATCCATCTCTTTGTTTTGGAGGATTTAGTGTTTGAGTTTAGAGTATCCATCTCTTTGTTTTGGAGGATTTATTGTTTGAGAGTATCCATCTCTTTGTTTTGGAGGATTTATTGTTTGAGTTTGAGAGTTTCCATCTCTTTGTTTTGGAGGATTTAGTGTTTGAGTTTGAGAGTTTCCATCTCTTTGTTTTGGAGGATTTATTGTTTGCAGTATCCATCTCTTTGTTTTGGAGGATTTATTGTTTGAGAGTATCCATCGCTTTGTTTTGGAGGATGTGGTGTTTGAAGTTTCCATCTCTTTCAATTTAGTGTTTCAATATCCATCTCTTTGTTTTGGAGGATTTGGTGTTTGAGACTATCCATCTCTTTGTACACTCAATACACTCATTTGGTGTTTGAGAGTTTCCATCTCTTTGTTTTGGAGGATTTAGTGTTTGAGAGTTTCCATCTCTTTGTTTTGGAGGATTTGGTGTTTGAGAGTTTCCATCTCTTTGTTTTGGAGGATTTAGTGTTTAGTATCCATCTCTTTGTTTTGGAGGATTTGGTGTTTGAGAGTATCCATCTCTTTGTTTTGGAGGATGTGGTGTTTGAGTTTGAGAGTATCCATCTCTTTGTTTTGGAGGATTTAGTGTTTGAGAGTATCCATCTCTTTGTTTTGGAGGATTTAGTGTTTGAGTTTGAGAGTATCCATCTCTTCGTTTTGGAGGATTTGGTGTTTGAGAGTTTCCATCTCTTTGTTTTGGAGGATTTAGTGTTTGAAGTTTCCATCTCTTTGTTTTGGAGGATTTAGTGTTTGAGTTTGAGAGTTTCCATCTCTTTGTTTTGGAGGATTTAGTGTTTGAGAGTATCCATCTCTTTGTTTTGGAGGATTTGGTGTTTGAGTTTGAGATGAGGAATTTGAGTAACTCTAGGAGCCTGTGTAACTTGGGAGAGATTTATATTACTTGTCACTTGTAGATGTTTTGGGACAGTGTACCCCCCAGAGACCCCGTCTTCACTCAGTCAATGAGACCAGATTTGGAAGTCCCATGAGACTAGGGTTGTATGGATACCAGGGGTAAGGGGACCTAGACAACCAGGTGAGGGGAGTTCCTAACTAACCAATGAAGACCTAGACAACCAGGTGAGGAGGGGAGTTCCTAACTAACCAATGAAGACCTAGACAACCAGGTGAGGAGGGGTGTTCCTAACTAACCAATGAAGACCTAGACAACCAGGTGAGGAGGGGTGTTCCTAACTAACCAATGAAGACCTAGACAACCAGGTGAGGAGGGGAGTTCCTAACTAATCAGTGAAGACCTAGACAACCAGGTGAGGAGGGGTGTTCCTAACTAATCAATGACCTTACTCGATCAATCAAGTACAAACAGGAGCAAACCCGCAGACACTCGGCCCATAGACATATAATGGAACAGTCTGATACCTGTGGTAAAGGTGGACAGCTTTATTGAGTGCTGGGCACATAATCCTACCACCAGAGGGCGTTGTGGAGCCAACTCACCACAAGCATGACTGTCTGTGTGCATTATCCACATGAGTTGGCTATTGGTTGTGGAAACTCTCATCTTAACATGCATACGCCTGTAGTCTAGTCTCTTATCTGGATATTGAGCAGTATATGGAAAGCAAGCCTACTCACAGCATCTAGAACTCTGATGAGTACAGTACAGTCCCAGTAACCTCCACTACAGTCCCAGTAACCTCCACTACAGTCCCAGTAACTCCACTACAGTCCCAGTAACCTCCACTACAGTCCCAGTAACTCCACTACAGTCCCAGTAATCTCCACTAACAGTACAGTCCCAGTAACCTCCACTACAGTCCCAGTAACCTCCACTACAGTCCCAGTATTCTCCACTACAGTCCCAGTAACCTCCACTACAGTCCCAGTAACCTCCACTACAGTCCCAGTAACCTCCACTACAGTCCCAGTAATCTCCACTAACAGTACAGTCCCAGTAACCTCCACTACAGTCCCAGTAACCTCCACTACAGTCCCAGTAACCTCCACTACAGTCCCAGTAACCTCCACTACAGTCCCAGTAATCTCCACTAACAGTACAGTCCCAGTAACTCCACTACAGTCCCAGTAACCTCCACTACAGTCCCAGTAACCTCCACTACAGTCCCAGTAACCTCCACTAACAGTACAGTCCCAGTAACCTCCACTGACAGTACAGTCCCAGTTATCTCCACTACAGTCCCAGTAACCTCCACTAACAGTACAGTCCCAGTAACCTCCACTGACAGTACAGTCCCAGTAATCTCCACTACAGTCCCAGTAACCTCCACTAACATTCTCCACTACAGTCCCATTATTCTCCACTAACAGTACAGTCCCAGTAACCTCCACTACAGTCCCAGTAATCTCCACTATAGTCCCAGTAACCTCCACTACAGTCCCAGTAAGCTCCACTATAGTCCCAGTAACCTCCACTACAGTCCCAGTAACCTCCAGGTACAGTCCCAGTGGTTCCACTAACAGTACAGTCCCAGTAACCTTCACTACAGTCCCAGTTAGTGGTTACTACAGTCCCAGTAATCTCCACTAACAGTACAGTCCCAGTAACCTCCACTACAGTCCCAGTAACCTCCACTACAGTCCCAGTAACCTCCACTACAGTCCCAGTATTCTCCACTACAGTCCCAGTAATCTCCACTACAGTCCCTGTAACCTCGACTACAGTCCCAGTAACCTCCACTAACAGTACAGTCCCAGTAACCTCCACTACAGTCCCAGTAACCTCCACTACAGTTCCTGTAACCTCCACTACAGTCCCAGTAACGTCCACTACAGTCCCAGTAACTTCCACTACAGTCCCAGTAACCTCCACTACAGTCCCAGTAACCTCCACTAACAGTACAGTCCCAATAACCTCCACTACAGTCCCAGTAACCTCCACTACAGTCCCAGTAATGTCCACTAACAGTCCCAGTAACCTGGTTAACAGTCCCAGTAACCTCCACTACAGTCCCAGTAATCTCCACTAACAGTACAGTCCCAGTAACCTCCACTACAGTCCCAGTAACCTCCACTACAGTCCCAGTAACCTCCACTAACAGTACAGTCCCAGCAACCTCCACTGACAGTACAGTCCCAGTAACCTCCACTACAGTCCCAGTAACCTCCACTACAGTCCCAGTAACCTTTAACAGTACAGTCCCAGTAACCTTGACAGTACAGTCCCAGTAATCTCCACTACAGTCCCAGTAACCTCCACTAACAGTACAGTCCCAGTAATCTCCACTACAGTCCCAGTAACCTCCACTAACAGTACAGTCCCAGTAACCTCCACTACAGTCCCATTATTCTCCACTAACAGTACTTTGTTTTGAGGATTTTAGTCCCAGTAACCTCCACTACAGTCCCAGTAATCTCCACTATAGTCCCAGTAACCTCCACTACAGTCCCAGTAAGCTCCACTATAGTCCCAGTAACCTTACAGTCCCAGTAACCTCCACTACAGTCCCAGTAATCTCCACTAACAGTACAGTCCCAGTAACCTCCACTACAGTCCCAGTTAGCTCCATTTACAGTCCCAGTAATCTCCACTAACAGTACAGTCCCAGTAACCTCCACTACAGTCCCAGTAACCTCCACTACAGTCCCAGTAACCTCCACTACAGTCCCAGTATTCTCCACTACAGTCCCAGTTATCTCCACTACAGTTTTGTAACCTTGACTACAGTCCCAGTAACCTCCACTAACAGGACAGTCCCAGTAACCTCCACTACAGTCCCAGTAACCTCCAGACATTCCTATAACCTCCACTTTTACAGTCCCAGTAACGTCCACTACAGTCCCAGTAACCTCCACTACAGTCCCAGTAACCTCCACTACAGTCCCAGTAATCTCCACTAACAGTACAGTCCCAATAACCTCCACTACAGTCCCAGTAACCTCCACTACAGTCCCAGTAATGTCCACTACAGTCCCAGTAACCTCCACTAACAGTCCCAGTAACCTCCACTACAGTCCCAGTAACTCCACTAACAGTACAGTCCCAGTAACCTCCACTACAGTCCCAGTAACCTCCACTACAGTCCCAGTAACCTCCACAACCAGTCCCAGTAACCTCCACTAACAGTACAGTCCCAGTAACAACCACTGACAGTACAGTCCCTAACCTCCACTACAGTCCCAGTAACCTCCACTACAGTCCCAGTAACCTCCACTAACAGTACAGTCCCCAGTAACAACCACTGACAGGGGAGTCCCTAATCTCCACTACAGTCCCAGTAACCTCCACTAACAGTACAGTCCCAGTAACCTAACCAATGACAGTCCCATTATTCTCCAGGTAACAGTACAGTCCCAGTAACCTCCACTACAGTCCCAGTCGATCAATCAAGTACAAACGAGGAGTCCGCAGACATCTCCACTATAGTCCCAGTAACCTCCACTACAGTCCCAGTAAGCTCCACTATAGTCCCAGTAACCTCCACTACAGTCCCAGTAACCTCCACTACAGTCCCAGTAATCTCCACTAACAGTACAGTCCCAGTAACCTCCACTACAGTCCCAGTAACCTCCACTACAGTCCCAGTAATCTCCACTAACAGACAGTCCCAGTAACCTCCATTATCCCATGAGTCCCAGTAACGTCCACTACAGTCCCAGTATTCTCCACTTAACATCCCAGTAACCTCCACTACAGTCCCTGTAACCTCAACTAACAGTCCCAGTAACCTCCACTACAGTCCCAGTAATCTCCATAACAGTACAGTCCCAGTAATCTCCACTACAGTCCCAGTAACCTCCACTACAGTCCCAGTAACCTCCACTCCACTACAGTCCCAGTAACCTCCACTGACAGTACAGTCCCAGTAACCTCCACTACAGTCCCAGTAACCTCCACTAACAGTACAGTCCCAGTAACCTCCACTGACAGTACAGTCCCAGTAATCTCCACTACAGTCCCAGTAACCTCCTAACAGTACAGTCCCAGTAACCTCCACTACAGTCCCAGTAACCTCCACTAACAGTACAGTCCCAGTAACCTCCACTACAGTCCCATTATTCTCCACTAACAGTACAGTCCCAGTAACCTCCACTACAGTCCCAGTAACCTCCACTATAGTCCCAGTAACCTCCACTACAGTCCCAGTAACCTCCACTACAGTCCCAGTAACCTCCACTACAGTCCCAGTAACCTCCACTACAGTCCCAGTAATCTCCACTAACAGTACAGTCCCAGTAACCTCCACTACAGTCCCAGTAACCTCCACTACAGTCCCAGTAACCTCCACTAACAGTACAGTCCCAGTAACCTCCACAGTACAGTCCCAGTAACCTCCACTACAGTCCCAGTATTCTCCACTACAGTCCCAGTAACCTCCACTACAGTCCCTGTAACCTCAACTAACAGTCCCAGTAACCTCCACTACAGTCCCAGTAACCTCCACTAACAGTACAGTCCCAGTAATCTCCACTACAGTCCCAGTAACCTCCACTAACAGTACAGTCCCAGTAACCTCCACTACAGTCCCATTATTCTCCACTAACAGTACAGTCCCAGTAACCTCCACTACAGTCCCAGTAACCTCCACTATAGTCCCAGTAACCTCCACTACAGTCCCAGTAAGCTCCACTGTAGTCCCAGTAACCTCCACTACAGTCCCAGTTATCTCCACTACAGTCCCAGTAATCTCCACTAACAGTACAGTCCCAGTAACCTCCACTACAGTCCCAGTAACCTCCACTACAGTCCCAGTAATCTCCACTAACAGTACAGTCCCAGTAACCTCCACTACAGTCCCAGTAACCTCCACTACAGTCCCAGTAACCTCCACTACAGTCCCAGTAACGTCCACTACAGTCCCAGTAACCTCCACTACAGTCCCAGTAACCTCCACTACAGTCCCAGTAACCTCCACTAACAGTACAGTCCCAGTAACCTCCACTACAGTCCCAGTAACCTCCACTACAGTCCCAGTAATGTCCACTACAGTCCCAGTAACCTCCACTAACAGTACAGGTTCATCATCTGCCTGCCTTTATATCTAGGGTTTTGTCCCAAATGGCACCCTTTTCCCTAAATAGTGCACTACTTTCTCCAGAGCCCTATGGTGATTCATAGTGATGTCCCATTCATTCACACTGAGGTGCCCTTATCCTCCTCTCTCTCTCTCTCTCTCTCTCTCTCTCTCTCTCTCTCTCTCTCTCTCTCTCTCTCTCTCTCCCCCCTCCTCTCTCTCTCTCTCTCTCTCTCTGTCTCTCTCTGTTTCTCTCTCTCTGTCTCTCTCTGTCTCTCTCTCTCTCTGTTTCTCTCTCTCTGTGTTTCTTCTCTGCCCCCTTTCTCTCTCCCTCTGTTTCTCTGTCTCTGTGTGTTTCTCTCTCTCTGTTTCTCTCTCTCTGACAGCCTCCTTCAGTGATTATTAAAGCAGTTGTATTCTGAGACAGACCGTATACTACCTTTGGGAACAGATTGTTTTAGAGGTACTGAGAGAGAGAGAGGGGGAGAGAGAGGGAGAGAGAGACAGAGAGAAGGGGGAGAGGGAGAGAGAAGGGGGGAGAGAGAGAGAGAGGGAAGGGGGAGAGAGAGACAGAGGGAAGGGGGAGAGAGAGAGGGAGAGAGAGAGAGAGAGAGAAAAGGGGGAGAGAGAGAGACAGAGAGAAGGGGGAGAGAGAGGGAGTGAGAGAGGGAGGGAGAGAGAGAGACAGGGAGAAGGGGGAGAGATAGAGAGAGAGAGAGACCATGAGAAGGCCTATAATTTAGCCACAGAGGATCAATAGCTTTTTTTTACAGCCTAGCTGTGTATTGTAGCCCAATAACAAGGAGTAGCCTACAGTCAGGAACGCGCGGCAAATCTGTCAGTGTAAAAAAACAGCACACAGACAACAACAGGCCTTTCTCAATATTTCAAATACAATCGAATACAAATGGCTCCTGCTGAAAACACTCCGCTGTAAACTACCAACATATTAGATCTACTTCCAAATATTGTTTTACAAAAAGAGAGAGAGAGAGAGAGAGAGAGAGAAGCCTTTGGCCCGAGCACATCGACCATCCCCAGCCAGTGAGCTGTGCATCATGGGAGGAGAGTCAGTGAAACTGGAAGGCATTATTAGGTCTGTCATTTCCTCCTCACATTGTAACCTACAACGTGTCTCCACACACCGAGGCCTGGACTAGTGATGGATTCAAGACAAAACGCTGTTTTTATTGATCTCAGATTCTCAGTTTGTCTGTGTCAAAGGATCCTGACGTTTCTATCATTTTGTGCTGTATTTAAAAAAGAAGATTCTGGCAAAGTCTCCAGTCGTGTAAATAGAGGTGTAATGTAATGTATTTATAAAAGGCCAACATTTCCCCCAGACCTCCCGGGCTACTAAAAATATTCCCCGTGTGTACAACGTGTGTAAGTGCCTCTACTCTAACTGCTCCATGCCACAACGCAAATGTAATGATACGCATTCAATGCTTTTACTATAAAGGGATTTCTCTCCTGCGATTCTGCTACCTCAGAACTCCCCAGGACACCCCCTCTAGCACTCACTTTTTGTTTTATTCTGGCGCCTCCCAATATACAAATTAAGCACTGGTCTGAAGATATAATTTTTAAATAATAAAAATATATATATATATATTTATGTGATTTTGAAGGAAAACTGTTAAGCACAAAGATCTCATTAGGAAGGAAGGAAGGAAGGAAGGAAGGAAGGAAGGAAGGAAGGAAGGAAGGAAGGAAGGAAGGAAGGAAGGAAGGAAGGAAGGAAGGAAGGAAGGAAGAAAGCGTTGTACTTATCTTATCCCTTTGTGTTCAGTCATTCTTAATGAGTTTCAACGAAACAAAGGTCTGATTATCATTGTAGTTTCTGTAGAAGAAGACCAACTCAGTTGTTGAAACACTCTGATGTAGAACTGAGCATTTAAAATGTTGTTGTTTTTAAATTACACTTTTATATCGGCATGATTTGGATTTAATTTATTTTATACAGATTATATTCTATTCTACATAGCGATTGAAGGGTCTGTGTTAAGTAGGAAAAGGGTATTCAGTAAATGATTTATTTTGTTACGTTGTGAGGCAGATTGTCCCTGAAATGCTGAATATATTCTTTTTTTTGCATGTATTGTAGAATGAAGAAGCTGCTCATGTCACACGGTCACAAACAACCTCCCTCCATTTTGGACTTCCAGAATAGGAAAAACATCTGCTCCCATCATTCCAATGGAAATGCTGTGTTTTTTGTTTTTTTGCTGGATAACTCGATAACGCCATAGCTGCATGCTAATCATGAAACTAATTCAGAATTTTAATTGTTAGGCTGAGTGAAATGTTGGACTTTTAGTATATCTGTAAATACAACAGTAGAGCACATAACAGCAGGTTTATTGGGGGGGGGGGGACTATTTAGTGGCAATAAACATCTTCAAACTCCCTATTTGGAGTCATGACATGACTGTGCCTCTGTATTCTATACACACAACATGTCAACCTTTTTGTGTTGTTCAGACGAGTGATTTCCTCATTAGATGTGTCTGTTCTTACTCAATGTTCTACGTTTCATAACAGAAACACTGTTATCCTCCTTATTTTGGGAATGCTGACAACAATCAAATGTTTCATTTCTACAAACAATTCACCCAAAAACAGATTATTATTTGTTATTGTTGTTGTTGTTGTTGTTGTACGTTTATGAACTTCACTAGCTTTACTGTAAAACCAGTCCTGGCTGAGCTTTACTGTAAAACCAGTCCTGGCTGAGCTTTACTGTAAAACCAGTCCTGGCTGAGCTTTACTGTAACACCAGTCCTGGCTGAGCTTTACTGTAAAACATGTCCTGGCTGAGCTTTACTGTAACACCAGTCCTGGCTGAGCTTTACTGTAAAACCAGTCCTGGCTGAGCTTTACTGTAAAACCAGTCCTGGCTGAGCTTTACTGTAAAACATGTCCTGGCTGAGCTTTACCAAAACCAGTCCTGGCTGAGCTTTACTGTAAAACCAGTCCTGGCTGAGTCCTGTAAAACCATTGTCCACGTTACACTCCAACACAGAACAACTGCACAGGTCCCAGGTCTCAGCCACGTTGCACGTTGACTCAGCAAAGACTCAGCCAGGACACAGCCAGGACTCAGCCAGGACTCAGCCAAGACTCAGCCAGGACTCAGCCAAGACTCAGCCAGGACTCAGCCAGGACTCAGCCAAGACTCAGCCAGGACACAGCCAAGACTCAGCCAGGACTCAGCCAGGACTCAGCCAAGACTCAGCCAGGACACAGCCAGGACTCAGCCAAGACTCAGCCAGGACACAGCCAGGACTCAGCCAAGACACAGCCAGGACTCAGCCAGGACACAGCCAGGACTCAGCCAAGACACAGCCAGGACTCAGCCAAGACTCAGCCAGGACA
>NW_025746279.1:0-5000 GCF_021184085.1 Oncorhynchus gorbuscha
AGCTGACACTAAACTAATCAAGTCGTTCAGTTGAGTGTAACAGTTTCTCCAGTGCAGCTAATCAGTGGACGTTAGCTAGCTGGCTAGTGAAGACTAGTGAAGACTACGTTAGGACGGCGAAATACGATAATTACGCAATTATCTTTTGATACAAAGACGGCTATGTAGCTAGCTGAGAAGAAATTGCTAAGATAAGACAAATCAAACCGTTGTGATATAATGAAATATAATGAAAAAGTTATACTACCCGTTGGAGCGACGTGCAGATGCGACCACTCGCTCCAACCGGAACCGGAACTTAGACCTCTAGACCACCAGGTTATAGGTCTTAGACCTCTAGACCACCGGGTTATAGGTCTTAGACCTCTAGACCACCAGGTTATAGTTCTTAGACCTCTAGACCACCCGGTTATAGTTCTTAGACCTCTAGACCACCAGGTTATAGGTCTTAGACCTCTAGACCACCAGGTTATAGTTCTTAGACCTCTAGACCACCAGGTTATAGTTCTTAGACCACCAGGTTATAGTTCTTAGACCTCTAGACCACCAGGTTATAGTTCTTAGACCACCAGGTTATAGTTCTTAGACCTCTAGACCACCAGGTTATAGTTCTTAGACCTCTAGACCACCAGGTTATAGTTCTTACATGACTTCCTTGTTCCTGCGTGGTCCTTCGAAGGGTCTGAAGGGGAGGGACCCGGTGGCAGCGTGGAAGAAGGTGACTCCGATGCTCCACAGGTCAACCGTCGCACCATACTTCTTCTGGTGCTCTTTCCTCAGCACTGCACGCTCATACATGTCAGGGTGCTGTTGGAGACACACAGAGAAACACAGAGAGAAACACAGAGAGAGACACAGAGAGAGACACAGAGAGAGACACAGAGAGAGACACAGAGAGAGACACAGAGAGAGACACAGAGAGAGACACAGAGAGAAACACACAGAGAAACACAGAGACACACAGAGAGAGACACACACAGAGAAACACAGAGAGAGACACACACAGAGACACAGAGACACACAGAGAGAGACACACACATAGAGACACACAGAGACACAGAGAGAGACACAGAGAGAGACACAGAGAGAGACACAGAGAGAGACACACACACAGAGACACACAGAGAGACACACACACACACAGAGACACACAGAGAGAGACACAGAGAGAGACACACACACACAGACACACAGAGAGACACACACGTCATGTTGAGCTGAAGTTAATAGCAGATTATTCCTTTAGATGAGTAAAGTGTCCTATTGTAGGTGAGAGGTCCAAACGGTAGAGGTCGGAGGTCAGGACTCACCAGATATTCCTCAGTGCCGTAAAGAGAGACAAACTGCTCATCGTCATCTAGTTCTCTGGCTGCTCCGAAATCTGTCAGCTTATAGACGGACCTCCCGTCCTCGCCGATGACGCGCATGATGTTGCCTGGTTTGATGTCACGGTGCACGATGCCGTACTCTCTGAGATGGTTCATACCGGCTACTGTTAATATACAGGACAGGGTTATTACACATTACCACAGAGCAGCGTTACCACCTCAACCCACAGAGCAGCGTTAGTCATTACCACCTCAACACACAGAGCAGCATTAGTCATTACCACCTCAACCCACAGAGCAGCGTTACCACCTCAACACACAGAGCAGCGTTAGTCATTACCACCTCAACACACAGAGCAGCGTTAGTCATTACCACCTCAACCCACAGAGCAGCGTTACCACATCAACACACAGAGCAGCGTTACCACATCAACACACAGAGCACCGTTAGTCATTACCACCTCAACACACAGAGCAGCGTTACCACCTCAACCCACAGAGCACCGTTAGTCATTACCACCTCAACCCACAGAGCAGCGTTACCACCTCAACCCACAGAGCAGCGTTAGTCATTACCACCTCAACCCACAGAGCAGCGTTAGTCATTACCACCTCAACACACAGAGCAGCGTTAGTCATTACCACCTCAACCCACAGAGCAGCGTTAGTCATTACCACCTCAACCCACAGAGCAGCGTTATTCATTACCACCTCAACCCACAGAGCAGTGTTACCACCTCAACCCACAGATCAGCGTTACCACCTCAACACACAGAGCAGCGTTAGTCATTACCACCTCAACCCACAGAGCAGCGTTAGTTATTACCACCTCAACCCACAGAGAAGCATTATGGTCATTACCACCTCAACACACAGAGCAGCGTTAGTCATTACCACCTCAACACACAGAGCACTGTTAGTCCTTACCACCTCAACCCACAGAGCAGCGTTACCACTTCAACACACAGAGCAGCGTTAGTCATTACCACCTCAACCCACAGAGCAGCGTTACCACTTCAACCCACAGAGCAGCGTTAGTCATTACCACCTCAACCCACAGAGCAGCGTTACCACCTCAACACACAGAGCAGCGTTAGTCATTACCACCTCAACACACAGAGCAGCGTTACCACCTCAACCCACAGAGCAGCATTACCACCTCAACCCACAGAGCACTGTTAGTCATTACCACCTCAACCCACAGAGCAGCGTTAGTCATTACCACCTCAACACACAGAGCAGCGTTGCCACCTCAACCCACAGAGCAGCGTTACCATCTCAACCCACAGAGCAGCATTACCACCTCAACCCACAGAGCACTGTTAGTCATTACCACCTAAACCCACAGAGCAGCGTTAGTCATTACCACCTCAACACACAGAGCAGCGTTAGTCATTACCACCTCAACACACAGAGCAGCGTTACCACCTCAACACAGAGCAGCATTACCACCTCAACACACAGAGCAGCGTTAGTCATTACCACCTCAACACACAGAGCAGCGTTAGTCATTACCACCTCAACCCACAGAGGAGCGTTAGTCATTACCACCTCAACACACAGAGCACCGTTAGTCATTACCACCTCAACCCACAGAGCAGCGTTAGTCATTACCACCTCAACCCACAGAGCAGCGTTAGTCATTACCACCTCAACACACAGAGCAGCATTATGGTCATTACCACCTCAACCCACAGAGCAGCGTTAGTCATTACCACCTCAACCCACAGAGCAGCGTTAGTCATTACCACCTCAACACACAGAGCAGCATTATGGTCATTACCACCTCAACCCACAGAGCAGCGTTAGTCATTACCACCTCAATACACAGAGCAGCGTTAGTCATTACCACCTCAACCCACAGAGCAGCGTTACCACCTCAACACACAGAGCAGCGTTACCACCTCAACACACAGAGCAGCGTTAGTCATTACCACCTCAACCCACAGAGCACCATTAGTCATTACCACCTCAACACACCGAGCAGCGTTAGTCATTACCACCTCAACACACCGAGCAGCATTACCACCTCAACACACAGAGCAGCGTTACCACCTCAACACAGAGCAGCATTACCACCTCAACACACAGAGCAGCGTTAGTCATTACCACCTCAACCCACAGAGCAGCGTTAGTCATTACCACCTCAACCCACAGAGCAGCGTTACCACATCAACACACAGAGCAGCGTTACCAGATCAACACAGAGCAGCGTTACCACATTAACCAACCTGACATTAACATACAGGATCAGAGGTTTGATCAGAGTGGTAGTAGGTAGGGTAAGGTAGGTTTGATCAGAGTGGTAGTAGGTAGGGTAAGGTAGGTTTGATCAGAGTGGTAGTAGGTAGGGTAAGGTAGGTTTGATCAGAGTGGTAGTAGGTAGGGTAAGGTAGGTTTGATCAGAGTGGTAGTAGGTAGGGTAAGGTAGGTTTGATCAGAGTGGTAGTAGGTAGGGTAAGGTAGGTTTGATCAGAGTGGTAGTAGGTAGGGTAAGGTAGGTTTGATCAGAGTGGTAGTAGGTAGGGTAAGGTAGGTTTGATCAGAGTGGTAGTAGGTAGGGTAAGGTAGGTTTGATCAGAGTGGTAGTAGGTAGGGTAAGGTAGGTTTGATCAGAGTGGTAGTAGGTAGGGTAAGGTAGGTTTGATCAGAGTGGTAGTAGGTAGGGTAAGGTAGGTTTGATCAGAGTGGTAGTAGGTAGGGTAAGGTAGGTTTGATCAGTTGATGTTGAGATGAGGTGATAATGGGTAGTTGATGGTGAGGTGATAATGGGTAGTTGATGGTGAGGTGATAATGGGTAGTTGATGGTGAGGTGATAATGGGTAGTTGATGGTGATGTGATAATGGGTAGTTGATGGTGAGGTGATAATGGGTAGTTGATGGTGAGGTGATAATGGGTAGTTGATGGTGAGGTGATAATGGGTAGTTGATGGTGAGGTGATAATGGGTAGTTGATGGTGAGGTGATAATGGGTAGTTGATGGTTAGGTGATAATGGGTAGTTGATGGTGAGGTGATAATGGGTAGTTGATGGTGAGGTGATAATGGGTAGTTGATGGTGAGGCGATAATGGGTAGTTGATGGTGATGTGATAATGGGTAGTTGATGGTGAGGTGAGGTGATAATGGGTAGTTGATGGTGAGATGAGGTGATAATGGGTAGTTGATGGTGAGGTGATAATGGGTAGTTGATGGTGAGATGAGGTGATAATGGGTAGTTGATGGTGAGGTGATAATGGGTAGTTGGTGGTGAGGTGATAATGGGTAGTTGATGGTGAGGTGATAATGGGTAGTTGATGGTGAGATGAGGTGATAATGGGTAGTTGATGGTGAGATGAGGTGATAATGGGTAGTTGATGTTGAGGTGATAATGGGTAGTTGATGGTGAGGTGAGGTGATAATGGGTAGTTGATGGTGAGATGATAATGGGTAGTTGATGGTGAGGTGATAATGGGTAGTTGATGGTGAGGTGATAATGGGTAGTTGATGGTGAGGTGATAATGGGTAGTTGATGGTGAGGTGATAATGGGTAGTTGATGGTGAGGTGATAATGGGTAGTTGATGGTGAGGTGATAATGGGTAGTTGATGGTGAGGTGATAATGGGTAGTTGATGTTGAGATGAGGTGATAATGGGTAGTTGATGGTGAGGTGATAATGGGTAGTTGGTGGTGAG
>NW_025746279.1:10000-135822 GCF_021184085.1 Oncorhynchus gorbuscha
GTAGTGTTATTCTACTGATAGAGATACCTCCACTAGGTAGTGTTATTCTACTGATAGAGATACCTCCTCTAGGTAGTGTTATTCTACTGATAGAGATACCTCCACTAGGTAGTGTTATTCTACTGATAGTATATACTGATAGAGATACCTCCACTAGGTAGTGTTATTCTACTGATAGAGATACCTCCACTAGGTAGTGTTATTCTACTGATAGAGATACCTCCACTAGGTAGTGTTATTCTACTGATAGAGATACCTCCACTAGGTAGTGTTATTCTACTGATAGAGATACCTCCACTAGGTAGTGTTATTCTACAGATAGAGATACCTCCTCTAGGTAGTGTTATTCTACAGATAGTATATACTGATAGAGATACCTCCACTAGGTAGTGTTATTCTACAGATAGTATATACTGATAGAGATACCTCCACTAGGTAGTGTTATTCTACAGATAGTATATACTGATAGAGATACCTCCACTAGGTAGTGTTATTCTACTGATAGAGATACCTCCTCTAGGTAGTGTTATTCTACTGATAGAGATACCTCCACTAGGTAGTGTTATTCTACAGATAGTATATACTGATAGAGATACCTCCACTAGGTAGTGTTATTCTACAGATAGAGATACCTCCACTAGGTAGTGTTATTCTACTGATAGAGATACCTCCTCTAGGTAGTGTTATTCTACTGATAGAGATACCTCCACTAGGTAGTGTTATTCTACTGATAGAGATACCTCCACTAGGTAGTGTTATTCTACTTATTCTACTGATAGAGATACCTCCACTAGGTAGTGTTATTCTACTGATAGAGATACCTCCACTAGGTAGTGTTATTCTACTGATAGAGATACCTCCTCTAGGTAGTGTTATTCTACTGATAGAGATACCTCCACTAGGTAGTGTTATTCTACTGATAGTATATACTGATAGAGATACCTCCACTAGGTAGTGTTATTCTACTGATAGAGATACCTCCACTAGGTAGTGTTATTCTACTGATAGAGATACCTCCACTAGGTAGTGTTATTCTACTGATAGAGATACCTCCACTAGGTAGTGTTATTCAACTGATAGTATATACTGATAGAGATACCTCCTCTAGGTAGTGTTATTCTACTGATAGAGATACCTCCTCTAGGTAGTGTTATTCTACTGATAGAGATATCTCCACTAGGTAGTGTTATTCTACAGATAGAGATACCTCCACTAGGTAGTGTTATTCTACTGATAGTATATACTGATAGAGATACCTCCACTAGGTAGTGTTATTCTACAGATAGTATATACTGATAGAGATACCTCCACTAGGTAGTGTTATTCTACAGATAGAGATACCTCCACTAGGTAGTGTTATTCTACAGATAGTATATACTGATAGAGATACCTCCACTAGGTAGTGTTATTCTACTGATAGAGATACCTCCTCTAGGTAGTGTTATTCTACTGATAGAGATACCTCCACTAGGTAGTGTTATTCTACAGATAGAGATACCTCCACTAGGTAGTGTTATTCTACTGATAGTATATACTGATAGAGATACCTCCACTAGGTAGTGTTATTCTACAGATAGTATATACTGAGAGAGATACCTCCACTAGGTAGTGTTATTCTACAGATAGAGATACCTCCACTAGGTAGTGTTATTCTACAGATAGTATATACTGATAGAGATACCTCCACTAGGTAGTGTTATTCTACAGATAGAGATACCTCCACTAGGTAGTGTTATTCTACAGATAGTATATACTGATAGAGATACCTCCACTAGGTAGTGTTATTCTACTGATAGAGATACCTCCACTAGGTAGTGTTATTCTACAGATAGAGATACCTCCACTAGGTAGTGTTATTCTACTGATAGAGATACCTCCACTAGGTAGTGTTATTCTACAGATAGTATATACTGATAGAGATACCTCCACGAGGTAGTGTTATTCTACAGATAGTATATACTGATAGAGATACCTCCACTAGGTAGTGTTATTCTACTGATAGAGATACCTCCACTAGGTAGTGTTATTCTACTGATAGAGATACCTCCACTAGGTAGTGTTATTCTACAGATAGTATATACTGATAGAGATACCTCCTCTAGGTAGTGTTATTCTACTGATAGAGATACCTCCACTAGGTAGTGTTATTCTACTGATAGTATATACTGATAGAGATACCTCCTCTAGGTAGTGTTATTCTACTGATAGAGATACCTCCACTAGGTAGTGTTATTCTACAGATAGTATATACTGATAGAGATACCTCCTCTAGGTAGTGTTATTCTACAGATAGTATATACTGATAGAGATACCTCCACTAGGTAGTGTTATTCTACTGATAGAGATACCTCCTCTAGGTAGTGTTATTCTACAGATAGTATATACTGATAGAGATACCTCCTCTAGGTAGTGTTATTCTACAGATAGAGATACCTCCACTAGGTAGTGTTATTCTACTGATAGAGATACCTCCACTAGGTAGTGTTATTCTACTGATAGAGATACCTCCACTAGGTAGTGTTATTCTACTGATAGAGATACCTCCTCTAGGTAGTGTTATTCTACAGATAGAGATACCTCCTCTAGGTAGTGTTATTCTACTGATAGAGATACCTCCACTAGGTAGTGTTATTCTACTGATAGAGATACCTCCACTAGGTAGTGTTATTCTACTGATAGAGATACCTCCACTAGGTAGTGTTATTCTACAGATAGTATATACTGATAGAGATACCTCCACTAGGTAGTGTTATTCTACTGATAGAGATACCTCCACTAGGTAGTGTTATTCTACTGATAGAGATACCTCCTCTAGGTAGTGTTATTCTACAGATAGAGATACCTCCACTAGGTAGTGTTATTCTACTGATAGTATATACTGATAGAGATACCTCCTCTAGGTAGTGTTATTCTACAGATAGTATATACTGATAGAGATACCTCCACTAGGTAGTGTTATTCTACTGATAGTATATACTGATAGAGATACCTCCTCTAGGTAGTGTTATTCTACAGATAGAGATACCTCCTCTAGGTAGTGTAATTCTACAGATAGTATATACAGATAGAGATACCTCCTCTAGGTAGTGTTATTCTACTGATAGAGATACCTCCACTAGGTAGTGTTATTCTACAGATAGAGATACCTCCACTAGGTAGTGTTATTCTACTGATAGAGATACCTCCACTAGGTAGTGTTATTCTACAGATAGAGATACCTCCACTAGGTAGTGTTATTCTACTGATAGAGATACCTCCACTAGGTAGTGTTATTCTACAGATAGAGATACCTCCACTAGGTAGTGTTATTCTACTGATAGTATATACTGATAGAGATACCTCCACTAGGTAGTGTTATTCTACTGATAGTATATACTGATAGAGATACCTCCACTAGGTAGTGTTATTCTACAGATAGAGATACCTCCACTAGGTAGTGTTATTCTACAGATAGAGATACCTCCACTAGGTAGTGTTATTCTACTGATAGAGATACCTCCACTAGGTAGTGTTATTCTACTGATAGAGATACCTCCTCTAGGTAGTGTTATTCTACAGATAGAGATACCTCCACTAGGTAGTGTTATTCTACTGATAGTATATACTGATAGAGATACCTCCTCTAGGTAGTGTTATTCTACAGATAGTATATACTGATAGAGATACCTCCACTAGGTAGTGTTATTCTACTGATAGTATATACTGATAGAGATACCTCCTCTAGGTAGTGTTATTCTACTGATAGAGATACCTCCACTAGGTAGTGTTATTCTACTGATAGTATATACTGATAGAGATACCTCCTCTAGGTAGTGTTATTCTACTGATAGAGATACCTCCACTAGGTAGTGTTATTCTACTGATAGAGATACCTCCACTAGGTAGTGTTATTCTACTGATAGAGATACCTCCACTAGGTAGTGTTATTCTACAGATAGAGATACCTCCACTAGGTAGTGTTATTCTACTGATAGAGATACCTCCACTAGGTAGTGTTATTCTACTGATAGAGATACCTCCTAGGTAGTGTTATTCTACAGATAGTATATACTGATAGAGATACCTCCTCTAGGTAGTGTTATTCTACTGATAGAGATACCTCCACTAGGTAGTGTTATTCTACTGATAGAGATACCTCCTCTAGGTAGTGTTATTCTACTGATAGAGATACCTCCACCAGGTAGTGTTATTCTACTGATAGAGATACCTCCACTAGGTAGTGTTATTCTACAGATAGTATATACTGATAGAGATACCTCCTCTAGGTAGTGTAATTCTACAGATAGTATATACAGATAGAGATACCTCCTCTAGGTAGTGTTATTCTACTGATAGAGATACCTCCACTAGGTAGTGTTATTCTACAGATAGAGATACCTCCACTAGGTAGTGTTATTCTACTGATAGAGATACCTCCACTAGGTAGTGTTATTCTACAGATAGAGATACCTCCACTAGGTAGTGTTATTCTACTGATAGAGATACCTCCACTAGGTAGTGTTATTCTACAGATAGAGATACCTCCACTAGGTAGTGTTATTCTACTGATAGTATATACTGATAGAGATACCTCCACTAGGTAGTGTTATTCTACTGATAGTATATACTGATAGAGATACCTCCACTAGGTAGTGTTATTCTACAGATAGAGATACCTCCACTAGGTAGTGTTATTCTACTGATAGAGATACCTCCACTAGGTAGTGTTATTCTACTGATAGAGATACCTCCACTAGGTAGTGTTATTCTACAGATAGTATATACAGATAGAGATACCTCCTCTAGGTAGTGTTATTCTACTGATAGAGATACCTCCACTAGGTAGTGTTATTCTACAGATAGAGATACCTCCACTAGGTAGTGTTATTCTACTGATAGAGATACCTCCACTAGGTAGTGTTATTCTACAGATAGAGATACCTCCACTAGGTAGTGTTATTCTACTGATAGAGATACCTCCACTAGGTAGTGTTATTCTACAGATAGAGATACCTCCACTAGGTAGTGTTATTCTACTGATAGAGATACCTCCACTAGGTAGTGTTATTCTACTGATAGTATATACTGATAGAGATACCTCCACTAGGTAGTGTTATTCTACTGATAGTATATACTGATAGAGATACCTCCACTAGGTAGTGTTATTCTACAGATAGAGATACCTCCACTAGGTAGTGTTATTCTACAGATAGAGATACCTCCACTAGGTAGTGTTATTCTACTGATAGAGATACCTCCACTAGGTAGTGTTATTCTACAGATAGTATATACAGATAGAGATACCTCCTCTAGGTAGTGTTATTCTACTGATAGAGATACCTCCACTAGGTAGTGTTATTCTACAGATAGAGATACCTCCACTAGGTAGTGTTATTCTACTGATAGAGATACCTCCACTAGGTAGTGTTATTCTACTGATAGAGATACCTCCACTAGGTAGTGTTATTCTACTGATAGAGATACCTCCACTAGGTAGTGTTATTCTACAGATAGAGATACCTCCACTAGGTAGTGTTATTCTACTGATAGTATATACTGATAGAGATACCTCCTCTAGGTAGTGTTATTCTACAGATAGTATATACTGATAGAGATACCTCCACTAGGTAGTGTTATTCTACTGATAGTATATACTGATAGAGATACCTCCTCTAGGTAGTGTTATTCTACTGATAGAGATACCTCCACTAGGTAGTGTTATTCTACTGATAGTATATACTGATAGAGATACCTCCTCTAGGTAGTGTTATTCTACTGATAGAGATACCTCCACTAGGTAGTGTTATTCTACTGATAGAGATACCTCCACTAGGTAGTGTTATTCTACTGATAGAGATACCTCCACTAGGTAGTGTTATTCTACAGATAGAGATACCTCCACTAGGTAGTGTTATTCTACTGATAGAGATACCTCCACTAGGTAGTGTTATTCTACTGATAGAGATACCTCCACTAGGTAGTGTTATTCTACAGATAGTATATACTGATAGAGATACCTCCTCTAGGTAGTGTTATTCTACTGATAGAGATACCTCCACTAGGTAGTGTTATTCTACTGATAGAGATACCTCCTCTAGGTAGTGTTATTCTACTGATAGAGATACCTCCACCAGGTAGTGTTATTCTACTGATAGAGATACCTCCACTAGGTAGTGTTATTCTACAGATAGTATATACTGATAGAGATACCTCCTCTAGGTAGTGTAATTCTACAGATAGTATATACAGATAGAGATACCTCCTCTAGGTAGTGTTATTCTACTGATAGAGATACCTCCACTAGGTAGTGTTATTCTACAGATAGAGATACCTCCACTAGGTAGTGTTATTCTACTGATAGAGATACCTCCACTAGGTAGTGTTATTCTACAGATAGAGATACCTCCACTAGGTAGTGTTATTCTACTGATAGAGATACCTCCACTAGGTAGTGTTATTCTACAGATAGAGATACCTCCACTAGGTAGTGTTATTCTACTGATAGTATATACTGATAGAGATACCTCCACTAGGTAGTGTTATTCTACTGATAGTATATACTGATAGAGATACCTCCACTAGGTAGTGTTATTCTACAGATAGAGATACCTCCACTAGGTAGTGTTATTCTACAGATAGAGATACCTCCACTAGGTAGTGTTATTCTACTGATAGAGATACCTCCACTAGGTAGTGTTATTCTACAGATAGTATATACAGATAGAGATACCTCCTCTAGGTAGTGTTATTCTACTGATAGAGATACCTCCACTAGGTAGTGTTATTCTACAGATAGAGATACCTCCACTAGGTAGTGTTATTCTACTGATAGAGATACCTCCACTAGGTAGTGTTATTCTACAGATAGAGATACCTCCACTAGGTAGTGTTATTCTACTGATAGAGATACCTCCACTAGGTAGTGTTATTCTACAGATAGAGATACCTCCACTAGGTAGTGTTATTCTACTGATAGAGATACCTCCACTAGGTAGTGTTATTCTACTGATAGTATATACTGATAGAGATACCTCCACTAGGTAGTGTTATTCTACTGATAGTATATACTGATAGAGATACCTCCTCTAGGTAGTGTTATTCTACAGATAGAGATACCTCCACTAGGTAGTGTTATTCTACAGATAGAGATACCTCCACTAGGTAGTGTTATTCTACTGATAGAGATACCTCCACTAGGTAGTGTTATTCTACAGATAGTATATACAGATAGAGATACCTCCTCTAGGTAGTGTTATTCTACTGATAGAGATACCTCCACTAGGTAGTGTTATTCTACAGATAGAGATACCTCCACTAGGTAGTGTTATTCTACTGATAGAGATACCTCCACTAGGTAGTGTTATTCTACAGATAGAGATACCTCCACTAGGTAGTGTTATTCTACTGATAGAGATACCTCCACTAGGTAGTGTTATTCTACAGATAGAGATACCTCCACTAGGTAGTGTTATTCTACTGATAGTATATACTGATAGAGATACCTCCACTAGGTAGTGTTATTCTACTGATAGTATATACTGATAGAGATACCTCCTCTAGGTAGTGTTATTCTACTGATAGAGATACCTCCACTAGGTAGTGTTATTCTACAGATAGAGATACCTCCTCTAGGTAGTGTTATTCTACTGATAGAGATACCTCCTCTAGGTAGTGTTATTCTACAGATAGAATATACTGATAGAGATACCTCCACTAGGTAGTGTTATTCTACTGATAGAGATACCTCCACTAGGTAGTGTTATTCTACAGATAGAGATACCTCCACTAGGTAGTGTTATTCTACAGATAGTATATACTGATAGAGATACCTCCTCTAGGTAGTGTTATTCTACAGATAGTATATACTGATAGAGATACCTCCACTAGGTAGTGTTATTCTACTGATAGAGATACCTCCACTAGGTAGTGTTATTCTACTGATAGAGATACCTCCACTAGGTAGTGTTATTCTACAGATAGTATATACTGATAGAGATACCTCCACTAGGTAGTGTTATTCTACTGATAGAGATACCTCCTCTAGGTAGTGTTATTCTACAGATAGTATATACTGATAGAGATACCTCCACTAGGTAGTGTTATTCTACTGATAGTATATACTGATAGAGATACCTCCTCTAGGTAGTGTTATTCTACTGATAGAGATACCTCCACTAGGTAGTGTTATTCTACTGATAGTATATACTGATAGAGATACCTCCTCTAGGTAGTGTTATTCTACTGATAGAGATACCTCCACTAGGTAGTGTTATTCTACTGATAGAGATACCTCCACTAGGTAGTGTTATTCTACTGATAGAGATACCTCCACTAGGTAGTGTTATTCTACAGATAGAGATACCTCCACTAGGTAGTGTTATTCTACTGATAGAGATACCTCCACTAGGTAGTGTTATTCTACTGATAGAGATACCTCCACTAGGTAGTGTTATTCTACAGATAGTATATACTGATAGAGATACCTCCTCTAGGTAGTGTTATTCTACTGATAGAGATACCTCCACTAGGTAGTGTTATTCTACTGATAGAGATACCTCCTCTAGGTAGTGTTATTCTACTGATAGAGATACCTCCACCAGGTAGTGTTATTCTACTGATAGAGATACCTCCACTAGGTAGTGTTATTCTACAGATAGTATATACTGATAGAGATACCTCCTCTAGGTAGTGTAATTCTACAGATAGTATATACAGATAGAGATACCTCCTCTAGGTAGTGTTATTCTACTGATAGAGATACCTCCACTAGGTAGTGTTATTCTACAGATAGAGATACCTCCACTAGGTAGTGTTATTCTACTGATAGAGATACCTCCACTAGGTAGTGTTATTCTACAGATAGAGATACCTCCACTAGGTAGTGTTATTCTACTGATAGAGATACCTCCACTAGGTAGTGTTATTCTACAGATAGAGATACCTCCACTAGGTAGTGTTATTCTACTGATAGTATATACTGATAGAGATACCTCCACTAGGTAGTGTTATTCTACTGATAGTATATACTGATAGAGATACCTCCACTAGGTAGTGTTATTCTACAGATAGAGATACCTCCACTAGGTAGTGTTATTCTACAGATAGAGATACCTCCACTAGGTAGTGTTATTCTACTGATAGAGATACCTCCACTAGGTAGTGTTATTCTACAGATAGTATATACAGATAGAGATACCTCCTCTAGGTAGTGTTATTCTACTGATAGAGATACCTCCACTAGGTAGTGTTATTCTACAGATAGAGATACCTCCACTAGGTAGTGTTATTCTACTGATAGAGATACCTCCACTAGGTAGTGTTATTCTACAGATAGAGATACCTCCACTAGGTAGTGTTATTCTACTGATAGAGATACCTCCACTAGGTAGTGTTATTCTACAGATAGAGATACCTCCACTAGGTAGTGTTATTCTACTGATAGAGATACCTCCACTAGGTAGTGTTATTCTACTGATAGTATATACTGATAGAGATACCTCCACTAGGTAGTGTTATTCTACTGATAGTATATACTGATAGAGATACCTCCTCTAGGTAGTGTTATTCTACAGATAGAGATACCTCCACTAGGTAGTGTTATTCTACAGATAGAGATACCTCCACTAGGTAGTGTTATTCTACTGATAGAGATACCTCCACTAGGTAGTGTTATTCTACAGATAGTATATACAGATAGAGATACCTCCTCTAGGTAGTGTTATTCTACTGATAGAGATACCTCCACTAGGTAGTGTTATTCTACAGATAGAGATACCTCCACTAGGTAGTGTTATTCTACTGATAGAGATACCTCCACTAGGTAGTGTTATTCTACAGATAGAGATACCTCCACTAGGTAGTGTTATTCTACTGATAGAGATACCTCCACTAGGTAGTGTTATTCTACAGATAGAGATACCTCCACTAGGTAGTGTTATTCTACTGATAGTATATACTGATAGAGATACCTCCACTAGGTAGTGTTATTCTACTGATAGTATATACTGATAGAGATACCTCCTCTAGGTAGTGTTATTCTACTGATAGAGATACCTCCACTAGGTAGTGTTATTCTACAGATAGAGATACCTCCTCTAGGTAGTGTTATTCTACTGATAGAGATACCTCCTCTAGGTAGTGTTATTCTACAGATAGAATATACTGATAGAGATACCTCCACTAGGTAGTGTTATTCTACTGATAGAGATACCTCCACTAGGTAGTGTTATTCTACAGATAGAGATACCTCCACTAGGTAGTGTTATTCTACAGATAGTATATACTGATAGAGATACCTCCTCTAGGTAGTGTTATTCTACAGATAGTATATACTGATAGAGATACCTCCACTAGGTAGTGTTATTCTACTGATAGAGATACCTCCACTAGGTAGTGTTATTCTACTGATAGAGATACCTCCACTAGGTAGTGTTATTCTACAGATAGTATATACTGATAGAGATACCTCCACTAGGTAGTGTTATTCTACTGATAGAGATACCTCCACTAGGTAGTGTTATTCTACTGATAGAGATACCTCCTCTAGGTAGTGTTATTCTACTGATAGAGATACCTCCACCAGGTAGTGTTATTCTACTGATAGAGATACCTCCACTAGGTAGTGTTATTCTACAGATAGTATATACTGATAGAGATACCTCCTCTAGGTAGTGTAATTCTACAGATAGTATATACAGATAGAGATACCTCCTCTAGGTAGTGTTATTCTACTGATAGAGATACCTCCACTAGGTAGTGTTATTCTACTGATAGAGATACCTCCACTAGGTAGTGTTATTCTACTGATAGAGATACCTCCACTAGGTAGTGTTATTCTACTGATAGAGATACCTCCACTAGGTAGTGTTATTCTACTGATAGAGATACCTCCACTAGGTAGTGTTATTCTACTGATAGAGATACCTCCACTAGGTAGTGTTATTCTACAGATAGTATATACTGATAGAGATACCTCCTCTAGGTAGTGTTATTCTACTGATAGTATATACTGATAGAGATACCTCCTCTAGGTAGTGTTATTCTACTGATAGAGATACCTCCACTAGGTAGTGTTATTCTACTGATAGAGATACCTCCACTAGGTAGTGTTATTCTACAGATAGAGATACCTCCACTAGGTAGTGTTATTCTACAGATAGTATATACTGATAGAGATACCTCCTCTAGGTAGTGTTATTCTACAGATAGTATATACTGATAGAGATACCTCCACTAGGTAGTGTTATTCTACTGATAGAGATACCTCCACTAGGTAGTGTTATTCTACTGATAGAGATACCTCCACTAGGTAGTGTTATTCTACAGATAGTATATACTGATAGAGATACCTCCACTAGGTAGTGTTATTCTACTGATAGAGATACCTCCACTAGGTAGTGTTATTCTACTGATAGAGATACCTCCTCTAGGTAGTGTTATTCTACTGATAGAGATACCTCCACCAGGTAGTGTTATTCTACTGATAGAGATACCTCCACTAGGTAGTGTTATTCTACAGATAGTATATACTGATAGAGTACCTCCTCTAGGTAGTGTAATTCTACAGATAGTATATACAGATAGAGATACCTCCTCTAGGTAGTGTTATTCTACTGATAGAGATACCTCCACTAGGTAGTGTTATTCTACTGATAGAGATACCTCCACTAGGTAGTGTTATTCTACTGATAGAGATACCTCCACTAGGTAGTGTTATTCTACTGATAGAGATACCTCCACTAGGTAGTGTTATTCTACTGATAGAGATACCTCCACTAGGTAGTGTTATTCTACTGATAGAGATACCTCCACTAGGTAGTGTTATTCTACAGATAGTATATACTGATAGAGATACCTCCTCTAGGTAGTGTTATTCTACTGATAGTATATACTGATAGAGATACCTCCTCTAGGTAGTGTTATTCTACTGATAGAGATACCTCCACTAGGTAGTGTTATTCTACTGATAGAGATACCTCCACTAGGTAGTGTTATTCTACAGATAGAGATACCTCCACTAGGTAGTGTTATTCTACAGATAGTATATACTGATAGAGATACCTCCTCTAGGTAGTGTTATTCTACAGATAGTATATACTGATAGAGATACCTCCACTAGGTAGTGTTATTCTACTGATAGAGATACCTCCACTAGGTAGTGTTATTCTACTGATAGAGATACCTCCACTAGGTAGTGTTATTCTACAGATAGTATATACTGATAGAGATACCTCCACTAGGTAGTGTTATTCTACTGATAGAGATACCTCCACTAGGTAGTGTTATTCTACTGATAGAGATACCTCCTCTAGGTAGTGTTATTCTACTGATAGAGATACCTCCACTAGGTAGTGTTATTCTACTGATAGAGATACCTCCACTAGGTAGTGTTATTCTACTGATAGAGATACCTCCACTAGGTAGTGTTATTCTACTGATAGAGATACCTCCACTAGGTAGTGTTATTCTACAGATAGTATATACTGATAGAGATACCTCCTCTAGGTAGTGTTATTCTACTGATAGTATATACTGATAGAGATACCTCCTCTAGGTAGTGTTATTCTACTGATAGAGATACCTCCACTAGGTAGTGTTATTCTACTGATAGAGATACCTCCACTAGGTAGTGTTATTCTACAGATAGAGATACCTCCACTAGGTAGTGTTATTCTACAGATAGTATATACTGATAGAGATACCTCCTCTAGGTAGTGTTATTCTACAGATAGTATATACTGATAGAGATACCTCCACTAGGTAGTGTTATTCTACTGATAGAGATACCTCCACTAGGTAGTGTTATTCTACTGATAGAGATACCTCCACTAGGTAGTGTTATTCTACAGATAGTATATACTGATAGAGATACCTCCACTAGGTAGTGTTATTCTACTGATAGAGATACCTCCACTAGGTAGTGTTATTCTACTGATAGAGATACCTCCTCTAGGTAGTGTTATTCTACTGATAGAGATACCTCCACCAGGTAGTGTTATTCTACTGATAGAGATACCTCCACTAGGTAGTGTTATTCTACAGATAGTATATACTGATAGAGATACCTCCTCTAGGTAGTGTAATTCTACAGATAGTATATACAGATAGAGATACCTCCTCTAGGTAGTGTTATTCTACTGATAGAGATACCTCCACTAGGTAGTGTTATTCTACTGATAGAGATACCTCCACTAGGTAGTGTTATTCTACTGATAGAGATACCTCCACTAGGTAGTGTTATTCTACTGATAGAGATACCTCCACTAGGTAGTGTTATTCTACTGATAGAGATACCTCCACTAGGTAGTGTTATTCTACAGATAGTATATACTGATAGAGATACCTCCTCTAGGTAGTGTTATTCTACTGATAGTATATACTGATAGAGATACCTCCTCTAGGTAGTGTTATTCTACTGATAGAGATACCTCCACTAGGTAGTGTTATTCTACTGATAGTATATACTGATAGAGATACCTCCACTAGGTAGTGTTATTCTACTGATAGAGATACCTCCTCTAGGTAGTGTTATTCTACAGATAGTATATACTGATAGAGATACCTCCTCTAGGTAGTGTTATTCTACTGATAGAGATACCTCCACTAGGTAGTGTTATTCTACAGATAGAGATACCTCCACTAGGTAGTGTTATTCTACTGATAGAGATACCTCCACTAGGTAGTGTTATTCTACTGATAGAGATACCTCCACTAGGTAGTGTTATTCTACTGATAGAGATACCTCCACTAGGTAGTGTTATTCTACAGATAGAGATACCTCCACTAGGTAGTGTTATTCTACTGATAGAGATACCTCCACTAGGTAGTGTTATTCTACAGATAGAGATACCTCCACTAGGTAGTGTTATTCTACTGATAGTATATACTGATAGAGATACCTCCACTAGGTAGTGTTATTCTACTGATAGTATATACTGATAGAGATACCTCCTCTAGGTAGTGTTATTCTACTGATAGAGATACCTCCACTAGGTAGTGTTATTCTACTGATAGAGATACCTCCACTAGGTAGTGTTATTCTACTGATAGAGATACCTCCACTAGGTAGTGTTATTCTACTGATAGTATATACTGATAGAGATACCTCCTCTAGGTAGTGTTATTCTACTGATAGAGATACCTCCACTAGGTAGTGTTATTCTACTGATAGTATATACTGATAGAGATACCTCCTCTAGGTAGTGTTATTCTACTGATAGAGATACCTCCACTAGGTAGTGTTATTCTACTGATAGTATATACTGATAGAGATACCTCCTCTAGGTAGTGTTATTCTACTGATAGAGATACCTCCTCTAGGTAGTGTTATTCTACTGATAGAGATACCTCCACTAGGTAGTGTTATTCTACTGATAGAGATACCTCCTCTAGGTAGTGTTATTCTACTGATAGAGATACCTCCTCTAGGTAGTGTTATTCTACAGATAGAGATACCTCCACTAGGTAGTGTTATTCTACTGATAGAGATACCTCCACTAGGTAGTGTTATTCTACTGATAGAGATACCTCCACTAGGTAGTGTTATTCTACTGATAGAGATACCTCCACTAGGTAGTGTTATTCTACTGATAGAGATACCTCCACTAGGTAGTGTTATTCTACAGATAGTATATACTGATAGAGATACCTCCTCTAGGTAGTGTTATTCTACTGATAGAGATACCTCCACTAGGTAGTGTTATTCTACTGATAGAGATACCTCCTCTAGGTAGTGTTATTCTACTGATAGAGATACCTCCACTAGGTAGTGTTATTCTACAGATAGTATATACTGATAGAGATACCTCCTCTAGGTAGTGTAATTCTACAGATAGTATATACAGATAGAGATACCTCCACTAGGTAGTGTTATTCTACAGATAGAGATACCTCCACTAGGTAGTGTTATTCTACTGATAGAGATACCTCCACTAGGTAGTGTTATTCTACAGATAGTATATACAGATAGAGATACCTCCTCTAGGTAGTGTTATTCTACTGATAGAGATACCTCCACTAGGTAGTGTTATTCTACAGATAGAGATACCTCCACTAGGTAGTGTTATTCTACTGATAGAGATACCTCCACTAGGTAGTGTTATTCTACAGATAGAGATACCTCCACTAGGTAGTGTTATTCTACTGATAGAGATACCTCCACTAGGTAGTGTTATTCTACAGATAGAGATACCTCCACTAGGTAGTGTTATTCTACTGATAGAGATACCTCCACTAGGTAGTGTTATTCTACTGATAGTATATACTGATAGAGATACCTCCACTAGGTAGTGTTATTCTACTGATAGTATATACTGATAGAGATACCTCCTCTAGGTAGTGTTATTCTACAGATAGAGATACCTCCACTAGGTAGTGTTATTCTACAGATAGAGATACCTCCACTAGGTAGTGTTATTCTACTGATAGAGATACCTCCACTAGGTAGTGTTATTCTACAGATAGTATATACAGATAGAGATACCTCCTCTAGGTAGTGTTATTCTACTGATAGAGATACCTCCACTAGGTAGTGTTATTCTACAGATAGAGATACCTCCACTAGGTAGTGTTATTCTACTGATAGAGATACCTCCACTAGGTAGTGTTATTCTACAGATAGAGATACCTCCACTAGGTAGTGTTATTCTACTGATAGAGATACCTCCACTAGGTAGTGTTATTCTACAGATAGAGATACCTCCACTAGGTAGTGTTATTCTACTGATAGTATATACTGATAGAGATACCTCCACTAGGTAGTGTTATTCTACTGATAGTATATACTGATAGAGATACCTCCTCTAGGTAGTGTTATTCTACTGATAGAGATACCTCCACTAGGTAGTGTTATTCTACAGATAGAGATACCTCCTCTAGGTAGTGTTATTCTACTGATAGAGATACCTCCTCTAGGTAGTGTTATTCTACAGATAGAATATACTGATAGAGATACCTCCACTAGGTAGTGTTATTCTACTGATAGAGATACCTCCACTAGGTAGTGTTATTCTACAGATAGAGATACCTCCACTAGGTAGTGTTATTCTACAGATAGTATATACTGATAGAGATACCTCCTCTAGGTAGTGTTATTCTACAGATAGTATATACTGATAGAGATACCTCCACTAGGTAGTGTTATTCTACTGATAGAGATACCTCCACTAGGTAGTGTTATTCTACTGATAGAGATACCTCCACTAGGTAGTGTTATTCTACAGATAGTATATACTGATAGAGATACCTCCACTAGGTAGTGTTATTCTACTGATAGAGATACCTCCACTAGGTAGTGTTATTATACTGATAGAGATACCTCCTCTAGGTAGTGTTATTCTACTGATAGAGATACCTCCACCAGGTAGTGTTATTCTACTGATAGAGATACCTCCACTAGGTAGTGTTATTCTACAGATAGTATATACTGATAGAGATACCTCCTCTAGGTAGTGTAATTCTACAGATAGTATATACAGATAGAGATACCTCCTCTAGGTAGTGTTATTCTACTGATAGAGATACCTCCACTAGGTAGTGTTATTCTACTGATAGAGATACCTCCACTAGGTAGTGTTATTCTACTGATAGAGATACCTCCACTAGGTAGTGTTATTCTACTGATAGAGATACCTCCACTAGGTAGTGTTATTCTACTGATAGAGATACCTCCACTAGGTAGTGTTATTCTACTGATAGAGATACCTCCACTAGGTAGTGTTATTCTACAGATAGTATATACTGATAGAGATACCTCCTCTAGGTAGTGTTATTCTACTGATAGTATATACTGATAGAGATACCTCCTCTAGGTAGTGTTATTCTACTGATAGAGATACCTCCACTAGGTAGTGTTATTCTACTGATAGAGATACCTCCACTAGGTAGTGTTATTCTACAGATAGAGATACCTCCACTAGGTAGTGTTATTCTACAGATAGTATATACTGATAGAGATACCTCCTCTAGGTAGTGTTATTCTACAGATAGTATATACTGATAGAGATACCTCCACTAGGTAGTGTTATTCTACTGATAGAGATACCTCCACTAGGTAGTGTTATTCTACTGATAGAGATACCTCCACTAGGTAGTGTTATTCTACAGATAGTATATACTGATAGAGATACCTCCACTAGGTAGTGTTATTCTACTGATAGAGATACCTCCACTAGGTAGTGTTATTCTACTGATAGAGATACCTCCTCTAGGTAGTGTTATTCTACTGATAGAGATACCTCCACCAGGTAGTGTTATTCTACTGATAGAGATACCTCCACTAGGTAGTGTTATTCTACAGATAGTATATACTGATAGAGATACCTCCTCTAGGTAGTGTAATTCTACAGATAGTATATACAGATAGAGATACCTCCTCTAGGTAGTGTTATTCTACTGATAGAGATACCTCCACTAGGTAGTGTTATTCTACTGATAGAGATACCTCCACTAGGTAGTGTTATTCTACTGATAGAGATACCTCCACTAGGTAGTGTTATTCTACTGATAGAGATACCTCCACTAGGTAGTGTTATTCTACTGATAGAGATACCTCCACTAGGTAGTGTTATTCTACTGATAGAGATACCTCCACTAGGTAGTGTTATTCTACAGATAGTATATACTGATAGAGATACCTCCTCTAGGTAGTGTTATTCTACTGATAGTATATACTGATAGAGATACCTCCTCTAGGTAGTGTTATTCTACTGATAGAGATACCTCCACTAGGTAGTGTTATTCTACTGATAGAGATACCTCCACTAGGTAGTGTTATTCTACAGATAGAGATACCTCCACTAGGTAGTGTTATTCTACAGATAGTATATACTGATAGAGATACCTCCTCTAGGTAGTGTTATTCTACAGATAGTATATACTGATAGAGATACCTCCACTAGGTAGTGTTATTCTACTGATAGAGATACCTCCACTAGGTAGTGTTATTCTACTGATAGAGATACCTCCACTAGGTAGTGTTATTCTACAGATAGTATATACTGATAGAGATACCTCCACTAGGTAGTGTTATTCTACTGATAGAGATACCTCCACTAGGTAGTGTTATTCTACTGATAGAGATACCTCCTCTAGGTAGTGTTATTCTACTGATAGAGATACCTCCACTAGGTAGTGTTATTCTACTGATAGAGATACCTCCACTAGGTAGTGTTATTCTACTGATAGAGATACCTCCACTAGGTAGTGTTATTCTACTGATAGAGATACCTCCACTAGGTAGTGTTATTCTACAGATAGTATATACTGATAGAGATACCTCCTCTAGGTAGTGTTATTCTACTGATAGTATATACTGATAGAGATACCTCCTCTAGGTAGTGTTATTCTACTGATAGAGATACCTCCACTAGGTAGTGTTATTCTACTGATAGAGATACCTCCACTAGGTAGTGTTATTCTACAGATAGAGATACCTCCACTAGGTAGTGTTATTCTACAGATAGTATATACTGATAGAGATACCTCCTCTAGGTAGTGTTATTCTACAGATAGTATATACTGATAGAGATACCTCCACTAGGTAGTGTTATTCTACTGATAGAGATACCTCCACTAGGTAGTGTTATTCTACTGATAGAGATACCTCCACTAGGTAGTGTTATTCTACAGATAGTATATACTGATAGAGATACCTCCACTAGGTAGTGTTATTCTACTGATAGAGATACCTCCACTAGGTAGTGTTATTCTACTGATAGAGATACCTCCTCTAGGTAGTGTTATTCTACTGATAGAGATACCTCCACCAGGTAGTGTTATTCTACTGATAGAGATACCTCCACTAGGTAGTGTTATTCTACAGATAGTATATACTGATAGAGATACCTCCTCTAGGTAGTGTAATTCTACAGATAGTATATACAGATAGAGATACCTCCTCTAGGTAGTGTTATTCTACTGATAGAGATACCTCCACTAGGTAGTGTTATTCTACTGATAGAGATACCTCCACTAGGTAGTGTTATTCTACTGATAGAGATACCTCCACTAGGTAGTGTTATTCTACTGATAGAGATACCTCCACTAGGTAGTGTTATTCTACTGATAGAGATACCTCCACTAGGTAGTGTTATTCTACAGATAGTATATACTGATAGAGATACCTCCTCTAGGTAGTGTTATTCTACTGATAGTATATACTGATAGAGATACCTCCTCTAGGTAGTGTTATTCTACTGATAGAGATACCTCCACTAGGTAGTGTTATTCTACTGATAGTATATACTGATAGAGATACCTCCACTAGGTAGTGTTATTCTACTGATAGAGATACCTCCTCTAGGTAGTGTTATTCTACAGATAGTATATACTGATAGAGATACCTCCTCTAGGTAGTGTTATTCTACTGATAGAGATACCTCCACTAGGTAGTGTTATTCTACAGATAGAGATACCTCCACTAGGTAGTGTTATTCTACTGATAGAGATACCTCCACTAGGTAGTGTTATTCTACTGATAGAGATACCTCCACTAGGTAGTGTTATTCTACTGATAGAGATACCTCCACTAGGTAGTGTTATTCTACAGATAGAGATACCTCCACTAGGTAGTGTTATTCTACTGATAGAGATACCTCCACTAGGTAGTGTTATTCTACAGATAGAGATACCTCCACTAGGTAGTGTTATTCTACTGATAGTATATACTGATAGAGATACCTCCACTAGGTAGTGTTATTCTACTGATAGTATATACTGATAGAGATACCTCCTCTAGGTAGTGTTATTCTACTGATAGAGATACCTCCACTAGGTAGTGTTATTCTACTGATAGAGATACCTCCACTAGGTAGTGTTATTCTACTGATAGAGATACCTCCACTAGGTAGTGTTATTCTACTGATAGTATATACTGATAGAGATACCTCCTCTAGGTAGTGTTATTCTACTGATAGAGATACCTCCACTAGGTAGTGTTATTCTACTGATAGTATATACTGATAGAGATACCTCCTCTAGGTAGTGTTATTCTACTGATAGAGATACCTCCACTAGGTAGTGTTATTCTACTGATAGTATATACTGATAGAGATACCTCCTCTAGGTAGTGTTATTCTACTGATAGAGATACCTCCTCTAGGTAGTGTTATTCTACTGATAGAGATACCTCCACTAGGTAGTGTTATTCTACTGATAGAGATACCTCCTCTAGGTAGTGTTATTCTACTGATAGAGATACCTCCTCTAGGTAGTGTTATTCTACAGATAGAGATACCTCCACTAGGTAGTGTTATTCTACTGATAGAGATACCTCCACTAGGTAGTGTTATTCTACTGATAGAGATACCTCCACTAGGTAGTGTTATTCTACTGATAGAGATACCTCCACTAGGTAGTGTTATTCTACTGATAGAGATACCTCCACTAGGTAGTGTTATTCTACAGATAGTATATACTGATAGAGATACCTCCTCTAGGTAGTGTTATTCTACTGATAGAGATACCTCCACTAGGTAGTGTTATTCTACTGATAGAGATACCTCCTCTAGGTAGTGTTATTCTACTGATAGAGATACCTCCACTAGGTAGTGTTATTCTACAGATAGTATATACTGATAGAGATACCTCCTCTAGGTAGTGTAATTCTACAGATAGTATATACAGATAGAGATACCTCCACTAGGTAGTGTTATTCTACAGATAGAGATACCTCCACTAGGTAGTGTTATTCTACTGATAGAGATACCTCCACTAGGTAGTGTTATTCTACAGATAGTATATACTGATAGAGATACCTCCACTAGGTAGTGTTATTCTACTGATAGAGATACCTCCTCTAGGTAGTGTTATTCTACAGATAGTATATACTGATAGAGATACCTCCTTTAGGTAGTGTTATTCTACTGATAGAGATACCTCCACTAGGTAGTGTTATTCTACTGATAGAGATACCTCCACTAGGTAGTGTTATTCTACAGATAGAGATACCTCCACTAGGTAGTGTTATTCTACAGATAGTATATACTGATAGAGATACCTCCACTAGGTAGTGTTATTCTACAGATAGAGATACCTCCACTAGGTAGTGTTATTCTACTGATAGTATATACTGATAGAGATACCTCCACTAGGTAGTGTTATTCTACAGATAGTATATACTGATAGAGATACCTCCTCTAGGTAGTGTTATTCTACAGATAGTATATACTGATAGAGATACCTCCTCTAGGTAGTGTTATTCTACAGATAGAGATACCTCCACTAGGTAGTGTTATTCTACTGATAGAGATACCTCCACTAGGTAGTGTTATTCTACTGATAGAGATACCTCCACTAGGTAGTGTTATTCTACTGATAGAGATACCTCCTCTAGGTAGTGTTATTCTACAGATAGAGATACCTCCTCTAGGTAGTGTTATTCTACTGATAGAGATACCTCCACTAGGTAGTGTTAGTCTACTGATAGAGATACCTCCACTAGGTAGTGTTATTCTACAGATAGTATATACTGATAGAGATACCTCCACTAGGTAGTGTTATTCTACTGATAGAGATACCTCCACTAGGTAGTGTTATTCTACTGATAGAGATACCTCCTCTAGGTAGTGTTATTCTACAGATAGAGATACCTCCACTAGGTAGTGTTATTCTACTGATAGTATATACTGATAGAGATACCTCCTCTAGGTAGTGTTATTCTACAGATAGTATATACTGATAGAGATACCTCCACTAGGTAGTGTTATTCTACTGATAGTATATACTGATATAGTGTTATTCTACTGATAGAGATCCTCCACTAGGTAGTGTTATTCTACTGATAGAGATACCTCCACTAGGTAGTGTTATTCTACAGATAGAGATACCTCCACTAGGTAGTGTTATTCTACAGATAGTATATACTGATAGAGATACCTCCTCTAGGTAGTGTTATTCACTAGTAGTGTTATTCTACTGATAGAGTTATTCTACTGATAGAGATACCTCCACTAGGTAGTGTTATTCTACAGATAGTATATACTGATAGAGATACCTCCACTAGGTAGTGTTATTCTACTGATAGAGATACCTCCACTAGGTAGTGTTATTCTACTGATAGAGATACCTCCTCTAGGTAGTGTTATTCTACTGATAGAGATACCTCCACCAGGTAGTGTTATTCTACTGATAGAGATACCTCCACTAGGTAGTGTTATTCTACAGATAGTATATACTGATAGAGATACCTCCTCTAGGTAGTGTAATTCTACAGATAGTATATACAGATAGAGATACCTCCTCTAGGTAGTGTTATTCTACTGATAGAGATACCTCCACTAGGTAGTGTTATTCTACTGATAGAGATACCTCCACTAGGTAGTGTTATTCTACTGATAGAGATACCTCCACTAGGTAGTGTTATTCTACTGATAGAGATACCTCCACTAGGTAGTGTTATTCTACTGATAGAGATACCTCCACTAGGTAGTGTTATTCTACAGATAGTATATACTGATAGAGATACCTCCTCTAGGTAGTGTTATTCTACTGATAGTATATACTGATAGAGATACCTCCTCTAGGTAGTGTTATTCTACTGATAGAGATACCTCCACTAGGTAGTGTTATTCTACTGATAGTATATACTGATAGAGATACCTCCACTAGGTAGTGTTATTCTACTGATAGAGATACCTCCTCTAGGTAGTGTTATTCTACAGATAGTATATACTGATAGAGATACCTCCTCTAGGTAGTGTTATTCTACTGATAGAGATACCTCCACTAGGTAGTGTTATTCTACAGATAGAGATACCTCCACTAGGTAGTGTTATTCTACTGATAGAGATACCTCCACTAGGTAGTGTTATTCTACTGATAGAGATACCTCCACTAGGTAGTGTTATTCTACTGATAGAGATACCTCCACTAGGTAGTGTTATTCTACAGATAGAGATACCTCCACTAGGTAGTGTTATTCTACTGATAGAGATACCTCCACTAGGTAGTGTTATTCTACAGATAGAGATACCTCCACTAGGTAGTGTTATTCTACTGATAGTATATACTGATAGAGATACCTCCACTAGGTAGTGTTATTCTACTGATAGTATATACTGATAGAGATACCTCCTCTAGGTAGTGTTATTCTACTGATAGAGATACCTCCACTAGGTAGTGTTATTCTACTGATAGAGATACCTCCACTAGGTAGTGTTATTCTACTGATAGAGATACCTCCACTAGGTAGTGTTATTCTACTGATAGTATATACTGATAGAGATACCTCCTCTAGGTAGTGTTATTCTACTGATAGAGATACCTCCACTAGGTAGTGTTATTCTACTGATAGTATATACTGATAGAGATACCTCCTCTAGGTAGTGTTATTCTACTGATAGAGATACCTCCACTAGGTAGTGTTATTCTACTGATAGTATATACTGATAGAGATACCTCCTCTAGGTAGTGTTATTCTACTGATAGAGATACCTCCACTAGGTAGTGTTATTCTACTGATAGAGATACCTCCTCTAGGTAGTGTTATTCTACTGATAGAGATACCTCCTCTAGGTAGTGTTATTCTACAGATAGAGATACCTCCACTAGGTAGTGTTATTCTACTGATAGAGATACCTCCACTAGGTAGTGTTATTCTACTGATAGAGATACCTCCACTAGGTAGTGTTATTCTACTGATAGAGATACCTCCACTAGGTAGTGTTATTCTACTGATAGAGATACCTCCACTAGGTAGTGTTATTCTACAGATAGTATATACTGATAGAGATACCTCCTCTAGGTAGTGTTATTCTACTGATAGAGATACCTCCACTAGGTAGTGTTATTCTACTGATAGAGATACCTCCTCTAGGTAGTGTTATTCTACTGATAGAGATACCTCCACTAGGTAGTGTTATTCTACAGATAGTATATACTGATAGAGATACCTCCTCTAGGTAGTGTAATTCTACAGATAGTATATACAGATAGAGATACCTCCACTAGGTAGTGTTATTCTACAGATAGAGATACCTCCACTAGGTAGTGTTATTCTACTGATAGAGATACCTCCACTAGGTAGTGTTATTCTACAGATAGTATATACTGATAGAGATACCTCCACTAGGTAGTGTTATTCTACTGATAGAGATACCTCCTCTAGGTAGTGTTATTCTACAGATAGTATATACTGATAGAGATACCTCCTTTAGGTAGTGTTATTCTACTGATAGAGATACCTCCACTAGGTAGTGTTATTCTACTGATAGAGATACCTCCACTAGGTAGTGTTATTCTACAGATAGAGATACCTCCACTAGGTAGTGTTATTCTACAGATAGTATATACTGATAGAGATACCTCCACTAGGTAGTGTTATTCTACAGATAGAGATACCTCCACTAGGTAGTGTTATTCTACTGATAGTATATACTGATAGAGATACCTCCACTAGGTAGTGTTATTCTACAGATAGTATATACTGATAGAGATACCTCCTCTAGGTAGTGTTATTCTACAGATAGTATATACTGATAGAGATACCTCCTCTAGGTAGTGTTATTCTACAGATAGAGATACCTCCACTAGGTAGTGTTATTCTACTGATAGAGATACCTCCACTAGGTAGTGTTATTCTACTGATAGAGATACCTCCACTAGGTAGTGTTATTCTACTGATAGAGATACCTCCTCTAGGTAGTGTTATTCTACAGATAGAGATACCTCCTCTAGGTAGTGTTATTCTACTGATAGAGATACCTCCACTAGGTAGTGTTAGTCTACTGATAGAGATACCTCCACTAGGTAGTGTTATTCTACAGATAGTATATACTGATAGAGATACCTCCACTAGGTAGTGTTATTCTACTGATAGAGATACCTCCACTAGGTAGTGTTATTCTACTGATAGAGATACCTCCTCTAGGTAGTGTTATTCTACAGATAGAGATACCTCCACTAGGTAGTGTTATTCTACTGATAGTATATACTGATAGAGATACCTCCTCTAGGTAGTGTTATTCTACAGATAGTATATACTGATAGAGATACCTCCACTAGGTAGTGTTATTCTACTGATAGTATATACTGATAGAGATACCTCCTCTAGGTAGTGTTATTCTACTGATAGAGATACCTCCACTAGGTAGTGTTATTCTACTGATAGAGATACCTCCACTAGGTAGTGTTATTCTACTGATAGAGATACCTCCACTAGGTAGTGTTATTCTACTGATAGTATATACTGATAGAGATACCTCCTCTAGGTAGTGTTATTCTACTGATAGAGATACCTCCACTAGGTAGTGTTATTCTACTGATAGAGATACCTCCTCTAGGTAGTGTTATTCTACAGATAGAGATACCTCCACTAGGTAGTGTTATTCTACTGATAGAGATACCTCCACTAGGTAGTGTTATTCTACTGATAGTATATACTGATAGAGATACCTCCTCTAGGTAGTGTTATTCTACTGATAGAGATACCTCCACTAGGTAGTGTTATTCTACTGATAGAGATACCTCCACTAGGTAGTGTTATTCTACTGATAGAGATACCTCCTCTAGGTAGTGTTATTCTACAGACAGAGATACCTCCACTAGGTAGTGTTATTCTACTGATAGTATATACTGATAGAGATACCTCCTCTAGGTAGTGTTATTCTACAGATAGTATATACTGATAGAGATACCTCCACTAGGTAGTGTTATTCTACTGATAGTATATACTGATAGAGATACCTCCTCTAGGTAGTGTTATTCTACTGATAGAGATACCTCCACTAGGTAGTGTTATTCTACTGATAGAGATACCTCCACTAGGTAGTGTTATTCTACTGATAGAGATACCTCCACTAGGTAGTGTTATTCTACTGATAGTATATACTGATAGAGATACCTCCTCTAGGTAGTGTTATTCTACTGATAGAGATACCTCCACTAGGTAGTGTTATTCTACTGATAGAGATACCTCCTCTAGGTAGTGTTATTCTACAGATAGAGATACCTCCACTAGGTAGTGTTATTCTACTGATAGAGATACCTCCACTAGGTAGTGTTATTCTACTGATAGAGATACCTCCACTAGGTAGTGTTATTCTACAGATAGTATATACTGATAGAGATACCTCCTCTAGGTAGTGTTATTCTACTGATAGAGATACCTCCACTAGGTAGTGTTATTCTACTGATAGAGATACCTCCTCTAGGTAGTGTTATTCTACTGATAGAGATACCTCCACTAGGTAGTGTTATTCTACTGATAGAGATACCTCCACTAGGTAGTGTTATTCTACTGATAGAGATACCTCCACTAGGTAGTGTTATTCTACTGATAGAGATACCTCCACTAGGTAGTGTTATTCTACAGATAGTATATACTGATAGAGATACCTCCTCTAGGTAGTGTTATTCTACAGATAGTATATACAGATAGAGATACCTCCACTAGGTAGTGTTATTCTACAGATAGAGATACCTCCACTAGGTAGTGTTATTCTACTGATAGAGATACCTCCACTAGGTAGTGTTATTCTACAGATAGTATATACTGATAGAGATACCTCCACTAGGTAGTGTTATTCTACTGATAGAGATACCTCCTCTAGGTAGTGTTATTCTACAGATAGTATATACTGATAGAGATACCTCCTTTAGGTAGTGTTATTCTACTGATAGAGATACCTCCACTAGGTAGTGTTATTCTACTGATAGAGATACCTCCACTAGGTAGTGTTATTCTACAGATAGAGATACCTCCACTAGGTAGTGTTATTCTACAGATAGTATATACTGATAGAGATACCTCCACTAGGTAGTGTTATTCTACAGATAGAGATACCTCCACTAGGTAGTGTTATTCTACTGATAGTATATACTGATAGAGATACCTCCACTAGGTAGTGTTATTCTACAGATAGTATATACTGATAGAGATACCTCCTCTAGGTAGTGTTATTCTACAGATAGTATATACTGATAGAGATACCTCCTCTAGGTAGTGTTATTCTACAGATAGAGATACCTCCACTAGGTAGTGTTATTCTACTGATAGAGATACCTCCACTAGGTAGTGTTATTCTACTGATAGAGATACCTCCACTAGGTAGTGTTATTCTACTGATAGAGATACCTCCTCTAGGTAGTGTTATTCTACAGATAGAGATACCTCCTCTAGGTAGTGTTATTCTACTGATAGAGATACCTCCACTAGGTAGTGTTAGTCTACTGATAGAGATACCTCCACTAGGTAGTGTTATTCTACAGATAGTATATACTGATAGAGATACCTCCACTAGGTAGTGTTATTCTACTGATAGAGATACCTCCACTAGGTAGTGTTATTCTACTGATAGAGATACCTCCTCTAGGTAGTGTTATTCTACAGATAGAGATACCTCCACTAGGTAGTGTTATTCTACTGATAGTATATACTGATAGAGATACCTCCTCTAGGTAGTGTTATTCTACAGATAGTATATACTGATAGAGATACCTCCACTAGGTAGTGTTATTCTACTGATAGTATATACTGATAGAGATACCTCCTCTAGGTAGTGTTATTCTACTGATAGAGATACCTCCACTAGGTAGTGTTATTCTACTGATAGAGATACCTCCACTAGGTAGTGTTATTCTACTGATAGAGATACCTCCACTAGGTAGTGTTATTCTACTGATAGTATATACTGATAGAGATACCTCCTCTAGGTAGTGTTATTCTACTGATAGAGATACCTCCACTAGGTAGTGTTATTCTACTGATAGAGATACCTCCTCTAGGTAGTGTTATTCTACAGATAGAGATACCTCCACTAGGTAGTGTTATTCTACTGATAGAGATACCTCCACTAGGTAGTGTTATTCTACTGATAGTATATACTGATAGAGATACCTCCTCTAGGTAGTGTTATTCTACTGATAGAGATACCTCCACTAGGTAGTGTTATTCTACTGATAGAGATACCTCCACTAGGTAGTGTTATTCTACTGATAGAGATACCTCCTCTAGGTAGTGTTATTCTACAGACAGAGATACCTCCACTAGGTAGTGTTATTCTACTGATAGTATATACTGATAGAGATACCTCCTCTAGGTAGTGTTATTCTACAGATAGTATATACTGATAGAGATACCTCCACTAGGTAGTGTTATTCTACTGATAGTATATACTGATAGAGATACCTCCTCTAGGTAGTGTTATTCTACTGATAGAGATACCTCCACTAGGTAGTGTTATTCTACTGATAGAGATACCTCCACTAGGTAGTGTTATTCTACTGATAGAGATACCTCCACTAGGTAGTGTTATTCTACTGATAGTATATACTGATAGAGATACCTCCTCTAGGTAGTGTTATTCTACTGATAGAGATACCTCCACTAGGTAGTGTTATTCTACTGATAGAGATACCTCCTCTAGGTAGTGTTATTCTACAGATAGAGATACCTCCACTAGGTAGTGTTATTCTACTGATAGAGATACCTCCACTAGGTAGTGTTATTCTACTGATAGAGATACCTCCACTAGGTAGTGTTATTCTACAGATAGTATATACTGATAGAGATACCTCCTCTAGGTAGTGTTATTCTACTGATAGAGATACCTCCACTAGGTAGTGTTATTCTACTGATAGAGATACCTCCTCTAGGTAGTGTTATTCTACTGATAGAGATACCTCCACCAGGTAGTGTTATTCTACTGATAGAGATACCTCCACTAGGTAGTGTTATTCTACAGATAGTATATACTGATAGAGATACCTCCTCTAGGTAGTGTAATTCTACAGATAGTATATACAGATAGAGATACCTCCTCTAGGTAGTGTTATTCTACTGATAGAGATACCTCCACTAGGTAGTGTTATTCTACAGATAGAGATACCTCCACTAGGTAGTGTTATTCTACTGATAGAGATACCTCCACTAGGTAGTGTTATTCTACTGATAGAGATACCTCCACTAGGTAGTGTTATTCTACAGATAGTATATACTGATAGAGATACCTCCTCTAGGTAGTGTTATTCTACAGATAGTATATACTGATAGAGATACCTCCTCTAGGTAGTGTTATTCTACAGATAGTATATACTGATAGAGATAACTCCTCTAAGGAAGTGTTATTCTACAGATAGTATATACAGATAGAGATACCTCCACTAGGTAGTGTTATTCTACTGATAGTATATACTGATAGAGATACCTCCACTAGGTAGTGTTATTCTACTGATAGTATATACTGATAGAGATACCTCCTCTAGGTAGTGTTATTCTACTGATAGAGATACCTCCACTAGGTAGTGTTATTCTACAGATAGAGATACCTCCTCTAGGTAGTGTTATTCTACTGATAGAGATACCTCCTCTAGGTAGTGTTATTCTACAGATAGTATATACTGATAGAGATACCTCGACTAGGTAGTGTTATTCTACTGATAGAGATACCTCCACTAGGTAGTGTTATTCTACAGATAGAGATACCTCCACTAGGTAGTGTTATTCTACAGATAGTATATACTGATAGAGATACCTCCTCTAGGTAGTGTTATTCTACAGATAGTATATACTGATAGAGATACCTCCACTAGGTAGTGTTATTCTACAGATAGTATATACTGATAGAGATACCTCCACTAGGTAGTGTTATTCTACTGATAGAGATACCTCCACTAGGTAGTGTTATTCTACAGATAGAGATACCTCCACTAGGTAGTGTTATTCTACAGATAGAGATACCTCCACTAGGTAGTGTTATTCTACTGATAGAGATACCTCCACTAGGTAGTGTTATTCTACAGATAGTATATACTGATAGAGATACCTCCACTAGGTAGTGTTATTCTACAGATAGAGATACCTCCACTAGGTAGTGTTATTCTACAGATAGAGATACCTCCACTAGGTAGTGTTATTCTACTGATAGAGATACCTCCACTAGGTAGTGTTATTCTACTGATAGAGATACCTCCACTAGGTAGTGTTATTCTACTGATAGAGATACCTCCACTAGGTAGTGTTATTCTACTGATAGTGTATACTGATAGAGATACCTCCTCTAGGTAGTGTTATTCTACTGATAGAGATACCTCCACTAGGTAGTGTTATTCTACTGATAGTATATACTGATAGAGATACCTCCACTAGGTAGTGTTATTCTACTGATAGAGATACCTCCACTAGGTAGTGTTATTCTACTGATAGTATATACTGATAGAGATACCTCCTCTAGGTAGTGTTATTCTACTGATAGAGATACCTCCTCTAGGTAGTGTTATTCTACAGATAGAGATACCTCCACTAGGTAGTGTTATTCTACTGATAGAGATACCTCCTCTAGGTAGTGTTATTCTACTGATAGAGATACCTCCACTAGGTAGTGTTATTCTACTGATAGTATATACTGATAGAGATACCTCCTCTAGGTAGTGTTATTCTACTGATAGAGATACCTCCACTAGGTAGTGTTATTCTACTGATAGAGATACCTCCACTAGGTAGTGTTATTCTACTGATAGAGATACCTCCACTAGGTAGTGTTATTCTACTGATAGAGATACCTCCACTAGGTAGTGTTATTCTACTGATAGTGTATACTGATAGAGATACCTCCTCTAGGTAGTGTTATTCTACTGATAGAGATACCTCCACTAGGTAGTGTTATTCTACTGATAGTATATACTGATAGAGATACCTCCACTAGGTAGTGTTATTCTACTGATAGAGATACCTCCACTAGGTAGTGTTATTCTACTGATAGTATATACTGATAGAGATACCTCCTCTAGGTAGTGTTATTCTACTGATAGAGATACCTCCTCTAGGTAGTGTTATTCTACAGATAGAGATACCTCCACTAGGTAGTGTTATTCTACTGATAGAGATACCTCCTCTAGGTAGTGTTATTCTACTGATAGAGATACCTCCACTAGGTAGTGTTATTCTACTGATAGTATATACTGATAGAGATACCTCCTCTAGGTAGTGTTATTCTACTGATAGAGATACCTCCACTAGGTAGTGTTATTCTACAGATAGTATATACTGATAGAGATACCTCCTCTAGGTAGTGTAATTCTACAGATAGTATATACAGATAGAGATACCTCCACTAGGTAGTGTTATTCTACAGATAGAGATACCTCCACTAGGTAGTGTTATTCTACAGATAGAGATACCTCCACTAGGTAGTGTTATTCTACAGATAGTATATACTGATAGAGATACCTCCACTAGGTAGTGTTATTCTACTGATAGAGATACCTCCTCTAGGTAGTGTTATTCTACAGATAGTATATACTGATAGAGATACCTCCTTTAGGTAGTGTTATTCTACTGATAGAGATACCTCCACTAGGTAGTGTTATTCTACTGATAGAGATACCTCCACTAGGTAGTGTTATTCTACAGATAGAGATACCTCCACTAGGTAGTGTTATTCTACAGATAGTATATACTGATAGAGATACCTCCTCTAGGTAGTGTTATTCTACTGATAGAGATACCTCCACTAGGTAGTGTTATTCTACAGATAGAGATACCTCCACTAGGTAGTGTTATTCTACAGATAGTATATACTGATAGAGATACCTCCTCTAGGTAGTGTTATTCTACTGATAGAGATACCTCCACTAGGTAGTGTTATTCTACTGATAGTATATACTGATAGAGATACCTCCTCTAGGTAGTGTTATTCTACTGATAGAGATACCTCCACTAGGTAGTGTTATTCTACTGATAGTATATACTGATAGAGATACCTCCTCTAGGTAGTGTTATTCTACTGATAGAGATACCTCCACTAGGTAGTGTTATTCTACAGATATTATATACTGATAGAGATACCTCCTCTAGGTAGTGTTATTCTACTGATAGAGATACCTCCTCTAGGTAGTGTTATTCTACTGATAGAGATACCTCCACTAGGTAGTGTTATTCTACTGATAGAGATACCTCCACTAGGTAGTGTTATTCTACTGATAGAGATACCTCCACTAGGTAGTGTTATTCTACTGATAGAGATACCTCCACTAGGTAGTGTTATTCTACTGATAGAGATACCTCCACTAGGTAGTGTTATTCTACAGATAGTATATACTGATAGAGATACCTCCTCTAGGTAGTGTTATTCTACTGATAGTATATACTGATAGAGATACCTCCTCTAGGTAGTGTTATTCTACTGATAGAGATACCTCCACTAGGTAGTGTTATTCTACTGATAGTATATACTGATAGAGATACCTCCACTAGGTAGTGTTATTCTACTGATAGAGATACCTCCTCTAGGTAGTGTTATTCTACAGATAGTATATACTGATAGAGATACCTCCTCTAGGTAGTGTTATTCTACTGATAGAGATACCTCCTCTAGGTAGTGTTATTCTACTGATAGAGATACCTCCACTAGGTAGTGTTATTCTACTGATAGAGATACCTCCACTAGGTAGTGTTATTCTACTGATAGAGATACCTCCTCTAGGTAGTGTTATTCTACTGATAGAGATACCTCCACTAGGTAGTGTTATTCTACAGATAGTATATACTGATAGAGATACCTCCACTAGGTAGTGTTATTCTACTGATAGAGATACCTCCACTAGGTAGTGTTATTCTACTGATAGAGATACCTCCACTAGGTAGTGTTATTCTACTGATAGAGATACCTCCACTAGGTAGTGTTATTCTACTGATAGAGATACCTCCACTAGGTAGTGTTATTCTACTGATAGTATATACTGATAGAGATACCTCCACTAGGTAGTGTTATTCTACTGATAGAGATACCTCCTCTAGGTAGTGTTATTCTACTGATAGAGATACCTCCTCTAGGTAGTGTTATTCTACAGATAGTATATACTGATAGAGATACCTCCACTAGGTAGTGTTATTCTACTGATAGAGATACCTCCACTAGGTAGTGTTATTCTACTGATAGAGATACCTCCACTAGGTAGTGTTATTCTACAGATAGTATATACTGATAGAGATACCTCCACTAGGTAGTGTTATTCTACTGATAGTATATACTGATAGAGATACCTCCTCTAGGTAGTGTTATTCTACTGATAGAGATACCTCCACTAGGTAGTGTTATTCTACTGATAGAGATACCTCCACTAGGTAGTGTTATTCTACTGATAGTATATACTGATAGAGATACCTCCTCTAGGTAGTGTTATTCTACTGATAGAGATACCTCCACTAGGTAGTGTTATTCTACTGATAGAGATACCTCCTCTAGGTAGTGTTATTCTACAGATAGAGATACCTCCACTAGGTAGTGTTATTCTACTGATAGAGATACCTCCACTAGGTAGTGTTATTCTACTGATAGAGATACCTCCACTAGGTAGTGTTATTCTACTGATAGAGATACCTCCTCTAGGTAGTGTTATTCTACAGATAGAGATACCTCCACTAGGTAGTGTTATTCTACTGATAGTATATACTGATAGAGATACCTCCTCTAGGTAGTGTTATTCTACAGATAGTATATACTGATAGAGATACCTCCACTAGGTAGTGTTATTCTACTGATAGTATATACTGATAGAGATACCTCCTCTAGGTAGTGTTATTCTACTGATAGAGATACCTCCACTAGGTAGTGTTATTCTACTGATAGAGATACCTCCACTAGGTAGTGTTATTCTACTGATAGAGATACCTCCACTAGGTAGTGTTATTCTACTGATAGTATATACTGATAGAGATACCTCCTCTAGGTAGTGTTATTCTACTGATAGAGATACCTCCACTAGGTAGTGTTATTCTACTGATAGAGATACCTCCTCTAGGTAGTGTTATTCTACAGATAGAGATACCTCCACTAGGTAGTGTTATTCTACTGATAGAGATACCTCCACTAGGTAGTGTTATTCTACTGATAGAGATACCTCCACTAGGTAGTGTTATTCTACAGATAGTATATACTGATAGAGATACCTCCTCTAGGTAGTGTTATTCTACTGATAGAGATACCTCCACTAGGTAGTGTTATTCTACTGATAGAGATACCTCCTCTAGGTAGTGTTATTCTACTGATAGAGATACCTCCACCAGGTAGTGTTATTCTACTGATAGAGATACCTCCACTAGGTAGTGTTATTCTACAGATAGTATATACTGATAGAGATACCTCCTCTAGGTAGTGTAATTCTACAGATAGTATATACAGATAGAGATACCTCCTCTAGGTAGTGTTATTCTACTGATAGAGATACCTCCACTAGGTAGTGTTATTCTACAGATAGAGATACCTCCACTAGGTAGTGTTATTCTACTGATAGAGATACCTCCACTAGGTAGTGTTATTCTACTGATAGAGATACCTCCACTAGGTAGTGTTATTCTACAGATAGTATATACTGATAGAGATACCTCCTCTAGGTAGTGTTATTCTACAGATAGTATATACTGATAGAGATACCTCCTCTAGGTAGTGTTATTCTACAGATAGTATATACTGATAGAGATAACTCCTCTAAGGAAGTGTTATTCTACAGATAGTATATACAGATAGAGATACCTCCACTAGGTAGTGTTATTCTACTGATAGTATATACTGATAGAGAAACCTCCACTAGGTAGTGTTATTCTACTGATAGTATATACTGATAGAGATACCTCCTCTAGGTAGTGTTATTCTACTGATAGAGATACCTCCACTAGGTAGTGTTATTCTACAGATAGAGATACCTCCTCTAGGTAGTGTTATTCTACTGATAGAGATACCTCCTCTAGGTAGTGTTATTCTACAGATAGTATATACTGATAGAGATACCTCGACTAGGTAGTGTTATTCTACTGATAGAGATACCTCCACTAGGTAGTGTTATTCTACAGATAGAGATACCTCCACTAGGTAGTGTTATTCTACAGATAGTATATACTGATAGAGATACCTCCTCTAGGTAGTGTTATTCTACAGATAGTATATACTGATAGAGATACCTCCACTAGGTAGTGTTATTCTACAGATAGTATATACTGATAGAGATACCTCCACTAGGTAGTGTTATTCTACTGATAGAGATACCTCCACTAGGTAGTGTTATTCTACAGATAGAGATACCTCCACTAGGTAGTGTTATTCTACAGATAGAGATACCTCCACTAGGTAGTGTTATTCTACTGATAGAGATACCTCCACTAGGTAGTGTTATTCTACAGATAGTATATACTGATAGAGATACCTCCACTAGGTAGTGTTATTCTACAGATAGAGATACCTCCACTAGGTAGTGTTATTCTACAGATAGAGATACCTCCACTAGGTAGTGTTATTCTACTGATAGAGATACCTCCACTAGGTAGTGTTATTCTACTGATAGAGATACCTCCACTAGGTAGTGTTATTCTACTGATAGAGATACCTCCACTAGGTAGTGTTATTCTACAGATAGTATATACTGATAGAGATACCTCCACTAGGTAGTGTTATTCTACAGATAGAGATACCTCCACTAGGTAGTGTTATTCTACAGATAGAGATACCTCCACTAGGTAGTGTTATTCTACTGATAGTATATACTGATAGAGATACCTCCTCTAGGTAGTGTTATTCTACTGATAGAGATACCTCCACTAGGTAGTGTTATTCTACTGATAGAGATACCTCCACTAGGTAGTGTTATTCTACTGATAGAGATACCTCCACTAGGTAGTGTTATTCTACTGATAGAGATACCTCCACTAGGTAGTGTTATTCTACTGATAGTATATACTGATAGAGATACCTCCTCTAGGTAGTGTTATTCTACTGATAGAGATACCTCCACTAGGTAGTGTTATTCTACTGATAGTATATACTGATAGAGATACCTCCACTAGGTAGTGTTATTCTACTGATAGAGATACCTCCACTAGGTAGTGTTATTCTACTGATAGTATATACTGATAGAGATACCTCCTCTAGGTAGTGTTATTCTACTGATAGAGATACCTCCTCTAGGTAGTGTTATTCTACAGATAGAGATACCTCCACTAGGTAGTGTTATTCTACTGATAGAGATACCTCCTCTAGGTAGTGTTATTCTACTGATAGAGATACCTCCACTAGGTAGTGTTATTCTACTGATAGTATATACTGATAGAGATACCTCCTCTAGGTAGTGTTATTCTACTGATAGAGATACCTCCACTAGGTAGTGTTATTCTACAGATAGTATATACTGATAGAGATACCTCCTCTAGGTAGTGTAATTCTACAGATAGTATATACAGATAGAGATACCTCCACTAGGTAGTGTTATTCTACAGATAGAGATACCTCCACTAGGTAGTGTTATTCTACAGATAGAGATACCTCCACTAGGTAGTGTTATTCTACAGATAGTATATACTGATAGAGATACCTCCACTAGGTAGTGTTATTCTACTGATAGAGATACCTCCTCTAGGTAGTGTTATTCTACAGATAGTATATACTGATAGAGATACCTCCTTTAGGTAGTGTTATTCTACTGATAGAGATACCTCCACTAGGTAGTGTTATTCTACTGATAGAGATACCTCCACTAGGTAGTGTTATTCTACAGATAGAGATACCTCCACTAGGTAGTGTTATTCTACAGATAGTATATACTGATAGAGATACCTCCTCTAGGTAGTGTTATTCTACTGATAGAGATACCTCCACTAGGTAGTGTTATTCTACAGATAGAGATACCTCCACTAGGTAGTGTTATTCTACAGATAGTATATACTGATAGAGATACCTCCTCTAGGTAGTGTTATTCTACTGATAGAGATACCTCCACTAGGTAGTGTTATTCTACTGATAGTATATACTGATAGAGATACCTCCTCTAGGTAGTGTTATTCTACTGATAGAGATACCTCCACTAGGTAGTGTTATTCTACTGATAGTATATACTGATAGAGATACCTCCTCTAGGTAGTGTTATTCTACTGATAGAGATACCTCCACTAGGTAGTGTTATTCTACAGATATTATATACTGATAGAGATACCTCCTCTAGGTAGTGTTATTCTACTGATAGAGATACCTCCTCTAGGTAGTGTTATTCTACTGATAGAGATACCTCCACTAGGTAGTGTTATTCTACTGATAGAGATACCTCCACTAGGTAGTGTTATTCTACTGATAGAGATACCTCCACTAGGTAGTGTTATTCTACTGATAGAGATACCTCCACTAGGTAGTGTTATTCTACTGATAGAGATACCTCCACTAGGTAGTGTTATTCTACAGATAGTATATACTGATAGAGATACCTCCTCTAGGTAGTGTTATTCTACTGATAGTATATACTGATAGAGATACCTCCTCTAGGTAGTGTTATTCTACTGATAGAGATACCTCCACTAGGTAGTGTTATTCTACTGATAGTATATACTGATAGAGATACCTCCACTAGGTAGTGTTATTCTACTGATAGAGATACCTCCTCTAGGTAGTGTTATTCTACAGATAGTATATACTGATAGAGATACCTCCTCTAGGTAGTGTTATTCTACTGATAGAGATACCTCCTCTAGGTAGTGTTATTCTACTGATAGAGATACCTCCACTAGGTAGTGTTATTCTACTGATAGAGATACCTCCACTAGGTAGTGTTATTCTACTGATAGAGATACCTCCTCTAGGTAGTGTTATTCTACTGATAGAGATACCTCCACTAGGTAGTGTTATTCTACAGATAGTATATACTGATAGAGATACCTCCACTAGGTAGTGTTATTCTACTGATAGAGATACCTCCACTAGGTAGTGTTATTCTACTGATAGAGATACCTCCACTAGGTAGTGTTATTCTACTGATAGAGATACCTCCACTAGGTAGTGTTATTCTACTGATAGAGATACCTCCACTAGGTAGTGTTATTCTACTGATAGTATATACTGATAGAGATACCTCCACTAGGTAGTGTTATTCTACTGATAGAGATACCTCCTCTAGGTAGTGTTATTCTACTGATAGAGATACCTCCTCTAGGTAGTGTTATTCTACAGATAGTATATACTGATAGAGATACCTCCACTAGGTAGTGTTATTCTACTGATAGAGATACCTCCACTAGGTAGTGTTATTCTACTGATAGAGATACCTCCACTAGGTAGTGTTATTCTACAGATAGTATATACTGATAGAGATACCTCCTTTAGGTAGTGTTATTCTACAGATAGTATATACTGATAGAGATACCTCCTCTAGGTAGTGTTATTCTACAGATAGAGATACCTCCACTAGGTAGTGTTATTCTACTGATAGAGATACCTCCTCTAGGTAGTGTTATTCTACAGATAGTATATACTGATAGAGATACCTCCTCTAGGTAGTGTTATTCTACAGATAGAGATACCTCCACTAGGTAGTGTTATTCTACTGATAGAGATACCTCCTCTAGGTAGTGTTATTCTACTGATAGAGATACCTCCACTAGGTAGTGTTATTCTACAGATAGTATATACTGATAGAGATACCTCCTCTAGGTAGTGTTATTCTACTGATAGAGATACCTCCACTAGGTAGTGTTATTCTACAGATAGAGATACCTCCACTAGGTAGTGTTATTCTACAGATAGTATATACTGATAGAGATACCTCCTCTAGGTAGTGTTATTCTACTGATAGAGATACCTCCACTAGGTAGTGTTATTCTACTGATAGTATATACTGATAGAGATACCTCCTCTAGGTAGTGTTATTCTACTGATAGAGATACCTCCACTAGGTAGTGTTATTCTACTGATAGTATATACTGATAGAGATACCTCCTCTAGGTAGTGTTATTCTACTGATAGAGATACCTCCACTAGGTAGTGTTATTCTACAGATATTATATACTGATAGAGATACCTCCTCTAGGTAGTGTTATTCTACTGATAGAGATACCTCCTCTAGGTAGTGTTATTCTACTGATAGAGATACCTCCACTAGGTAGTGTTATTCTACTGATAGAGATACCTCCACTAGGTAGTGTTATTCTACTGATAGAGATACCTCCACTAGGTAGTGTTATTCTACTGATAGAGATACCTCCACTAGGTAGTGTTATTCTACTGATAGAGATACCTCCACTAGGTAGTGTTATTCTACAGATAGTATATACTGATAGAGATACCTCCTCTAGGTAGTGTTATTCTACTGATAGTATATACTGATAGAGATACCTCCTCTAGGTAGTGTTATTCTACTGATAGAGATACCTCCACTAGGTAGTGTTATTCTACTGATAGTATATACTGATAGAGATACCTCCACTAGGTAGTGTTATTCTACTGATAGAGATACCTCCTCTAGGTAGTGTTATTCTACAGATAGTATATACTGATAGAGATACCTCCTCTAGGTAGTGTTATTCTACTGATAGAGATACCTCCTCTAGGTAGTGTTATTCTACTGATAGAGATACCTCCACTAGGTAGTGTTATTCTACTGATAGAGATACCTCCACTAGGTAGTGTTATTCTACTGATAGAGATACCTCCTCTAGGTAGTGTTATTCTACTGATAGAGATACCTCCACTAGGTAGTGTTATTCTACAGATAGTATATACTGATAGAGATACCTCCACTAGGTAGTGTTATTCTACTGATAGAGATACCTCCACTAGGTAGTGTTATTCTACTACATAGAGATACCTCCACTAGGTAGTGTTATTCTACTGATAGAGATACCTCCACTAGGTAGTGTTATTCTACTGATAGAGATACCTCCACTAGGTAGTGTTATTCTACTGATAGTATATACTGATAGAGATACCTCCACTAGGTAGTGTTATTCTACTGATAGAGATACCTCCTCTAGGTAGTGTTATTCTACTGATAGAGATACCTCCTCTAGGTAGTGTTATTCTACAGATAGTATATACTGATAGAGATACCTCCACTAGGTAGTGTTATTCTACTGATAGAGATACCTCCACTAGGTAGTGTTATTCTACTGATAGAGATACCTCCACTAGGTAGTGTTATTCTACAGATAGTATATACTGATAGAGATACCTCCTTTAGGTAGTGTTATTCTACAGATAGTATATACTGATAGAGATACCTCCTCTAGGTAGTGTTATTCTACAGATAGAGATACCTCCACTAGGTAGTGTTATTCTACTGATAGAGATACCTCCTCTAGGTAGTGTTATTCTACAGATAGTATATACTGATAGAGATACCTCCTCTAGGTAGTGTTATTCTACAGATAGAGATACCTCCACTAGGTAGTGTTATTCTACTGATAGAGATACCTCCACTAGGTAGTGTTATTCTACTGATAGAGATACCTCCACTAGGTAGTGTTATTCTACTGATAGAGATACCTCCACTAGGTAGTGTTATTCTACTGATAAGAGATACCTCCACTAGGTAGTGTTATTCTACAGATAGAGATACCTCCACTAGGTAGTGTTATTCTACTGATAGAGATACCTCCTCTAGGTAGTGTTATTCTACTGATAGAGATACCTCCACTAGGTAGTGTTATTCTACTGATAGAGATACCTCCACTAGGTAGTGTTATTCTACTGATAGAGATACCTCCACTAGGTAGTGTTATTCTACTGATAGAGATACCTCCACTAGGTAGTGTTATTCTACTGATAGAGATACCTCCACTAGGTAGTGTTATTCTACAGATAGAGATACCTCCACTAGGTAGTGTTATTCTACTGATAGAGATATCTCCACTAGGTAGTGTTATTCTACTGATAGAGATACCTCCACTAGGTAGTGTTATTCTACTGATAGAGATACCTCCACTAGGTAGTGTTATTCTACAGATAGAGATACCTCCACTAGGTAGTGTTATTCTACAGATAGTATATACTGATAGAGATACCTCCTCTAGGTAGTGTTATTCTACTGATAGAGATACCTCCACTAGGTAGTGTTATTCTACTGATAGTATATACTGATAGAGATACCTCCTCTAGGTAGTGTTATTCTACTGATAGAGATACCTCCACTAGGTAGTGTTATTCTACTGATAGTATATACTGATAGAGATACCTCCTCTAGGTAGTGTTATTCTACTGATAGAGATACCTCCACTAGGTAGTGTTATTCTACAGATATTATATACTGATAGAGATACCTCCTCTAGGTAGTGTTATTCTACTGATAGAGATACCTCCTCTAGGTAGTGTTATTCTACTGATAGAGATACCTCCACTAGGTAGTGTTATTCTACTGATAGAGATACCTCCACTAGGTAGTGTTATTCTACTGATAGAGATACCTCCACTAGGTAGTGTTATTCTACTGATAGAGATACCTCCACTAGGTAGTGTTATTCTACTGATAGAGATACCTCCACTAGGTAGTGTTATTCTACAGATAGTATATACTGATAGAGATACCTCCTCTAGGTAGTGTTATTCTACTGATAGTATATACTGATAGAGATACCTCCTCTAGGTAGTGTTATTCTACTGATAGAGATACCTCCACTAGGTAGTGTTATTCTACTGATAGTATATACTGATAGAGATACCTCCACTAGGTAGTGTTATTCTACTGATAGAGATACCTCCTCTAGGTAGTGTTATTCTACAGATAGTATATACTGATAGAGATACCTCCTCTAGGTAGTGTTATTCTACTGATAGAGATACCTCCTCTAGGTAGTGTTATTCTACTGATAGAGATACCTCCACTAGGTAGTGTTATTCTACTGATAGAGATACCTCCACTAGGTAGTGTTATTCTACTGATAGAGATACCTCCTCTAGGTAGTGTTATTCTACTGATAGAGATACCTCCACTAGGTAGTGTTATTCTACAGATAGTATATACTGATAGAGATACCTCCACTAGGTAGTGTTATTCTACTGATAGAGATACCTCCACTAGGTAGTGTTATTCTACTGATAGAGATACCTCCACTAGGTAGTGTTATTCTACTGATAGTATATACTGATAGAGATACCTCCACTAGGTAGTGTTATTCTACTGATAGAGATACCTCCTCTAGGTAGTGTTATTCTACTGATAGAGATACCTCCTCTAGGTAGTGTTATTCTACAGATAGTATATACTGATAGAGATACCTCCACTAGGTAGTGTTATTCTACTGATAGAGATACCTCCACTAGGTAGTGTTATTCTACTGATAGAGATACCTCCACTAGGTAGTGTTATTCTACAGATAGTATATACTGATAGAGATACCTCCTTTAGGTAGTGTTATTCTACAGATAGTATATACTGATAGAGATATCTCCACTAGGTAGTGTTATTCTACAGATAGAGATACCTCCTCTAGGTAGTGTTATTCTACAGATAGTATATACTGATAGAGATACCTCCTCTAGGTAGTGTTATTCTACAGATAGAGATACCTCCACTAGGTAGTGTTATTCTACTGATAGAGATACCTCCACTAGGTAGTGTTATTCTACAGATATTATATACTGATAGAGATACCTCCTCTAGGTAGTGTTATTCTACTGATAGAGATACCTCCTCTAGGTAGTGTTATTCTACTGATAGAGATACCTCCACTAGGTAGTGTTATTCTACTGATAGAGATACCTCCACTAGGTAGTGTTATTCTACTGATAGAGATACCTCCACTAGGTAGTGTTATTCTACTGATAGAGATACCTCCACTAGGTAGTGTTATTCTACTGATAGAGATACCTCCACTAGGTAGTGTTATTCTACAGATAGTATATACTGATAGAGATACCTCCTCTAGGTAGTGTTATTCTACTGATAGTATATACTGATAGAGATACCTCCTCTAGGTAGTGTTATTCTACTGATAGAGATACCTCCACTAGGTAGTGTTATTCTACTGATAGTATATACTGATAGAGATACCTCCACTAGGTAGTGTTATTCTACTGATAGAGATACCTCCTCTAGGTAGTGTTATTCTACAGATAGTATATACTGATAGAGATACCTCCTCTAGGTAGTGTTATTCTACTGATAGAGATACCTCCTCTAGGTAGTGTTATTCTACTGATAGAGATACCTCCACTAGGTAGTGTTATTCTACTGATAGAGATACCTCCACTAGGTAGTGTTATTCTACTGATAGAGATACCTCCTCTAGGTAGTGTTATTCTACTGATAGAGATACCTCCACTAGGTAGTGTTATTCTACAGATAGTATATACTGATAGAGATACCTCCACTAGGTAGTGTTATTCTACTGATAGAGATACCTCCACTAGGTAGTGTTATTCTACTGATAGAGATACCTCCACTAGGTAGTGTTATTCTACTGATAGTATATACTGATAGAGATACCTCCACTAGGTAGTGTTATTCTACTGATAGAGATACCTCCTCTAGGTAGTGTTATTCTACTGATAGAGATACCTCCTCTAGGTAGTGTTATTCTACAGATAGTATATACTGATAGAGATACCTCCACTAGGTAGTGTTATTCTACTGATAGAGATACCTCCACTAGGTAGTGTTATTCTACTGATAGAGATACCTCCACTAGGTAGTGTTATTCTACAGATAGTATATACTGATAGAGATACCTCCTTTAGGTAGTGTTATTCTACAGATAGTATATACTGATAGAGATATCTCCACTAGGTAGTGTTATTCTACAGATAGAGATACCTCCTCTAGGTAGTGTTATTCTACAGATAGTATATACTGATAGAGATACCTCCTCTAGGTAGTGTTATTCTACAGATAGAGATACCTCCACTAGGTAGTGTTATTCTACTGATAGAGATACCTCCACTAGGTAGTGTTATTCTACAGATAGAGATACCTCCACTAGGTAGTGTTATTCTACTGATAGAGATACCTCCTCTAGGTAGTGTTATTCTACTGATAGAGATACCTCCACTAGGTAGTGTTATTCTACTGATAGAGATACCTCCACTAGGTAGTGTTATTCTACTGATAGAGATACCTCCACTAGGTAGTGTTATTCTACAGATAGTATATACTGATAGAGATACCTCCTCTAGGTAGTGTTATTCTACTGATAGAGATCCCTCCACTAGGTAGTGTTATTCTACTGATAGAGATACCTCCACTAGGTAGTGTTATTCTACTGATAGAGATACCTCCACTAGGTAGTGTTATTCTACTGATAGAGATACCTCCACTAGGTAGTGTTATTCTACTGATAGAGATACCTCCACTAGGTAGTGTTATTCTACAGATAGAGATACCTCCACTAGGTAGTGTTATTCTACTGATAGAGATACCTCCTCTAGGTAGTGTTATTCTACAGATAGTATATACTGATAGAGATACCTCCACTAGGTAGTGTTATTCTACAGATAGTATATACTGATAGAGATACCTCCACTAGGTAGTGTTATTCTACTGATAGTATATACTGATAGAGATACCTCCACTAGGTAGTGTTATTCTACAGATAGTATATACTGATAGAGATACCTCCACTAGGTAGTGTTATTCTACAGATAGTATATACTGATAGAGATCCCTCCACTAGGTAGTGTTATTCTACAGATAGTATATACTGATAGAGATATCTCCACTAGGTAGTGTTATTCTACAGATAGAGATACCTCCACTAGGTAGTGTTATTCTACAGATAGAGATACCTCCACTAGGTAGTGTTATTCTACTGATAGAGATACCTCCACTAGGTAGTGTTATTCTACTGATAGAGATACCTCCACTAGGTAGTGTTATTCTACTGATAGAGATACCTCCACTAGGTAGTGTTATTCTACTGATAGAGATATCTCCACTAGGTAGTGTTATTCTACTGATAGAGATACCTCCACTAGGTAGTGTTATTCTACTGATAGTATATACTGATAGAGATACCTCCTCTAGGTAGTGTTATTCTACAGATAGAGATACCTCCACTAGGTAGTGTTATTCTACTGATAGAGATACCTCCACTAGGTAGTGTTATTCTACTGATAGAGATACCTCCACTAGGTAGTGTTATTCTACTGATAGAGATACCTCCACTAGGTAGTGTTATTCTACTGATAGAGATACCTCCACTAGGTAGTGTTATTCTACAGATAGTATATACTGATAGAGATCCCTCCACTAGGTAGTGTTATTCTACAGATAGTATATACTGATAGAGATACCTCCACTAGGTAGTGTTATTCTACTGATAGAGATACCTCCACTAGGTAGTGTTATTCTACTGATAGAGATACCTCCACTAGGTAGTGTTATTCTACTGATAGAGATACCTCCACTAGGTAGTGTTATTCTACTGATAGAGATACCTCCACTAGGTAGTGTTATTCTACTGATAGAGATACCTCCACTAGGTAGTGTTATTCTCCAGATAGTATATACTGATAGAGATACCTCCACTAGGTAGTGTTATTCTACAGATAGAGATACCTCCACTAGGTAGTGTTATTCTACTGATAGAGATACCTCCACTAGGTAGTGTTATTCTACTGATAGAGATACCTCCACTAGGTAGTGTTATTCTACAGATAGAGATACCTCCACTAGGTAGTGTTATTCTACTGATAGAGATACCTCCACTAGGTAGTGTTATTCTACTGATAGAGATACCTCCACTAGGTAGTGTTATTCTACAGATAGAGATACCTCCACTAGGTAGTGTTATTCTACTGATAGAGATACCTCCTCTAGGTAGTGTTATTCTACTGATAGAGATACCTCCACTAGGTAGTGTTATTCTACTGATAGAGATACCTCCACTAGGTAGTGTTATTCTACTGATAGAGATACCTCCACTAGGTAGTGTTATTCTACAGATAGAGATACCTCCACTAGGTAGTGTTATTCTACTGATAGAGATACCTCCACTAGGTAGTGTTATTCTACTGATAGAGATATCTCCACTAGGTAGTGTTATTCTACTGATAGAGATACCTCCACTAGGTAGTGTTATTCTACTGATAGAGATACCTCCACTAGGTAGTGTTATTCTACTGATAGAGATACCTCCACTAGGTAGTGTTATTCTACTGATAGAGATACCTCCACTAGGTAGTGTTATTCTACTGATAGAGATACCTCCTCTAGGTAGTGTTATTCTACTGATAGAGATACCTCCTCTAGGTAGTGTTATTCTACTGATAGTATATACTGATAGAGATACCTCCACTAGGTAGTGTTATTCTACTGATAGTATATACTGATAGAGATACCTCCACTAGGTAGTGTTATTCTACTGATAGTATATACTGATAGAGATACCTCCACTAGGTAGTGTTATTCTACTGATAGAGATACCTCCACTAGGTAGTGTTATTCTACTGATAGAGATACCTCCACTAGGTAGTGTTATTCTACTGATAGAGATACCTCCACTAGGTAGTGTTATTCTACAGATAGAGATACCTCCACTAGGTAGTGTTATTCTACTGATAGAGATACCTCCACTAGGTAGTGTTATTCTACAGATAGTATATACTGATAGAGATACCTCCACTAGGTAGTGTTATTCTACAGATAGTATATACTGATAGAGATACCTCCACTAGGTAGTGTTATTCTACAGATAGTATATACTGATAGAGATACCTCCACTAGGTAGTGTTATTCTATAAATGACAGGGTATTTAACTGACCTCCTCCTCCACAGCGAACAGCTTGACGATGTTCTTATGGTTGAGTTTCTTCAGGACCTCAAACTCTCTCATTTGGACGTCGAGTGGTCGCAGGAAACTGAGGTTGTTGAACACCTTCACCGCATATAGGTCCCCCGTTTTCTGGTGTTACAGAACACAGTGTTATATACAGGTGTGTTTTCAGGTGTTACAGAACACAGTGTTATATACAGGTGTGTTTACAGGTGTTACAGAACACAGTGTTATATACAGGTGTTACAGAACACAGTGTTATATACAGGTGTGTTTTCAGGTGTTAGAGAACACAGTGTTATATACAGGTGTGTTTTCAGGTGTTAGAACACAGTGTTATATACAGGTGTTACAGAACACAGTGTTATATACAGGTGTGTTTTCAGGTGTTACAGAACACAGTGTTATATACAGGTGTGTTTTCAGGTGTTAGAACACAGTGTTATATACAGGTGTGTTTTCAGGTGTTAGAACACAGTGTTATATACAGGTGTTACAGAACACAGTGTTATATACAGGTGTGTTTTCAGGTGTTAGAGAACACAGTGTTATATACAGGTGTGTTTTCAGGTGTTACAGAACACAGTGTTATATACAGGTGTGTTTTCAGGTGTTACAGAACACAGTGTTATATACAGGTGTGTTTACAGGTGTTACAGAACACAGTGTTATATACAGGTGTGTTTTCAGGTGTTAGAACACAGTGTTATATACAGGTGTGTTTTCAGGTGTTAGAACACAGTGTTATATACAGGTGTGTTTTCAGGTGTTAGAACACAGTGTTATATACAGGTGTTACAGAACACAGTGTTATATACAGGTGTGTTTTCAGGTGTTACAGAACACAGTGTTATATACAGGTGTGTTTTCAGGTGTTACAGAACACAGTGTTATATACAGGTGTGTTTTCAGGTGTTACAGAACACAGTGTTATATACAGGTGTGTTTTCTGGTGTTAGAGAACACAGTGTTATATACAGGTGTGTTTTCTGGTGTTAGAGAACACAGTGTTATATACAGGTGTGTTTTCAGGTGTTACAGAACACAGTGTTATATACAGGTGTGTTTTCAGGTGTTACAGAACACAGTGTTATATACAGGTGTGTTTTCAGCCACAAGAGCATTAGTGAGGTGGGGGTGATTAGGCTGCGAGCCAGGCCTAATCGCCCGACCTCACTAAGCTCGCAGTCAGAGTTCCAATTCATCCCGAAGGTGTCCGATGAGGTTGAGGTCAGGGCTCTGTGCATGCCAGTCAAGTTCTTCCACACCGATGTCAAAAAACCATTTCTGTAGGGAACTTTGTGCCCCCCACAAAGCAAGGAAGGGGACTTCCCCAAACTGTTGCCACAAAGTTGGAAGCACAGAATCTTCTGGAATGTCATTGTATTCTGTAGCGTTAAGATTTCCCTTCACTGGAACTAAGGGGCCTAGTCTGAACCATGAAAAACAGCCCCAGACCATTATTCCTCCTCCACCAAACGTTACAGCTGCCACTATGCATTCTGGCAGGAAGTGTTGTCCGCAGAAGGACGGGTTGAAATAGTAGAATCCACTCATTTGAAGGGGTGTCCACATACTGCTGTATATATAGTGGATTTTTTATTTGACCTTAATTTAACAAGGCAGTTAATTAAGAACAAATTCTTATTTACAATGACGGCCTCCCGGGGAATGGTGGGTTAACTGGTCTAGGAACAGTGGGTTAACTGGTCTAGGAACGGTGGGTTAACTGGTCTAGGAACAGTGGGTTAACTGGTCTAGGAACAGAGGGTTAACTGGTCTAGGAACAGAGGGTTAACTGGTCTAGGAACAGAGGGTTAACTGGTCTAGGAACAGTGGGTTAACTGGTCTAGGAACGGTGGGTTAACTGGTCTAGGAACAGTGGGTTAACTGGTCTAGGAACAGTGGGTTAACTGGTCTAGGAACAGAGGGTTAACTGGTCTAGGAACAGAGGGTTAACTGGTCTAGGAACAGAGGGTTAACTGGTCTAGGAACAGTGGGTTAACTGGTCTAGGAACGGTGGGTTAACTGGTCTAGGAACAGTGGGTTAACTGGTCTAGGAACAGAGGGTTAACTGGTCTAGGAACAGAGGGTTAACTGGTCTAGGAACAGAGGGTTAACTGGTTTAGGAACAGTGGGTTAACTGGTCTAGGAACAGTGGGTTAACTGGTTTAGGAACAGTGGGTTAACTGGTCTAGGAATGGTGGGTTAACTGGTCTAGGAACGGTGGGTTAACTGGTTTAGGAACAGTGGGTTAACTGGTCTAGGAACAGTGGGTTAACTGCCTTGTTCAGGGGCAGAACGACAGATTTATACCTTGTCAATTTGGGGATTCAATCTAGCAACCTTTCGGTTACTGACCCAATGTTATAACCACTAGGCTACCCTGCCGTCCCGTATCTAGGGAATAGGTTGCCATCAGGGACACAGCCCTAGTGAGACAGTCCATCAGGGACACAGCCCTAGTGAGACAGTCCTTCAGGGACACAGCCCTAGTGAGACAGTCCTTCAGGGACACAGCCCTAGTGAGACAGTCCTTCAGGGACACAGCCCTAGTGAGACAGTCCTTCAGGGACACAGCCCTAGTGAGACAGTCCTTCAGGGACACAGACCTAGTGAGACAGTCCTTCAGGGACACAGACCTAGTGAGACAGTCCATCAGGGACACAGCCCTAGTGAGACAGTCCATCAGGGACACAGCCCTAGTGAGACAGTCCTTCAGGGACACAGCCCTAGTGAGACAGTCCTTCAGGGACACAGCCCTAGTGAGACAGTCCTTCAGGGACACAGCCCTAGTGAGACAGACCTTCAGGGACACAGCCCTAGAGAGACAGTCCATCAGGTCCCATCAGGGACACAGCCCTAGTGAGACAGTCCTTCAGGGACACAGCCCTAGTGAGACAGTCCATCAGGGACACAGCCCTAGTGAGACAGTCCTTCAGGGACACAGCCCCAGTGAGACAGTCCTTCAGGGACACAGCCCCAGTGAGACAGTCCTTCAGGGACACAGCCCTAGTGAGACAGTCCATCAGGGACACAGCCCTAGTGAGACAGTCCTTCAGGGACACAGCCCTAGTGAGACAGTCCATCAGGTCCCATCAGGGACACAGCCCTAGTGAGACAGTCCATCAGGGACACAGCCCTAGTGAGACAGTCCATCAGGTCCCATCAGGGACACAGCCCTAGTGAGACAGTCCATCAGGGACACAGCCCTAGTGAGACAGTCCTTCAGGTCCCATCAGGGACACAGCCCTAGTGAGACAGTCCTTCAGGGACACAGCCCTAGTGAGACAGTCCTTCAGGGACACAGCCCTAGTGAGACAGTCCTTCAGGGACACAGCCCTAGTGAGACAGTCCATCAGGGACACAGCCCTAGTGAGACAGTCCATCAGGTCCCATCAGGGACACAGCCCTAGTGAGACAGTCCATCAGGGACACAGCCCTAGTGAGACAGTCCATCAGGTCCCATCAGGGACACAGCCCTAGTGAGACAGTCCTTCAGGGACACAGCCCTAGTGAGACAGTCCATCAGGGACACAGCCCTAGTGAGACAGTCCTTCAGGGACACAGCCCTAGTGAGACAGTCCTTCAGGGACACAGCCCTAGTGAGACAGTCCTTCAGGGACACAGCCCTAGTGAGACAGTCCATCAGGTCCCATCAGGGACACAGCCCTAGTGAGACAGTCCATCAGGGACACAGCCCTAGTGAGACAGTACTTCAGGGACACAGCCCTAGTGAGACAGTCCTTCAGGGACACAGCCCTAGTGAGACAGTCCTTCAGGGACACAGCCCTAGTGAGACAGTCCATCAGGTCCCATCAGGGACACAGCCCTAGTGAGACAGTCCTTCAGGGACACAGCCCTAGTGAGACAGTCCATCAGGGACACAGCCCTAGTGAGACAGTCCTTCAGAGACACAGCCCTAGTGAGACAGTCCTTCAGGGACACAGCCCTAGTGAGACAGTCCTTCAGGGACACAGCCCTAGTGAGACAGTCCATCAGGGACACAGCCCTAGTGAGACAGTCCATCAGGTCCCATCAGGGACACAGCCCTAGTGAGACAGTCCTTCAGGGACACAGCCCTAGTGAGACAGTCCTTCAGGGACACAGCCCTAGTGAGACAGTCCATCAGGGACACAGCCCTAGTGAGACAGTCCTTCAGGGACACAGCCCTAGTGAGACAGTCCTTCAAGGACACAGCCCTAGTGAGACAGTCCTTCAGGGACACAGCCCTAGTGAGACAGTCCTTCAGGGACACAGCCCTAGTGAGACAGTCCATCAGGGACACAGCCCTAGTGAGACAGTCCTTCAGGGACACAGCCCTAGTGAGACAGTCCTTCAGGGACACAGACCTAGTGAGACAGTCCTTCAGGGACACAGCCCTAGTGAGACAGTCCATCAGGGACACAGCCCTAGTGAGACAGTCCTTCAGGGACACAACCCTAGTGAGACAGTCCTTCAGGGACACAGACCTAGTGAGACAGTCCTTCAGGGACACAGCCCTAGTGAGACAGTCCTTCAGGGACACAGCCCTAGTGAGACAGTCCTTCAGGGACACAGCCCTAGTGAGACAGTTCATTAAGTGCCATAGATGTTCATTCTGTCAGAATCAAACAGACAGAACCAAACACAAAGACATGTCCAGACCCGTCCTAAAATGTGTTGGCATCCTCCCTCTAGTCGAGAGAGACCTGGGAAAGCCCCTGTGGAGACAGAAGGGAAAGCCCCTGTGGAGAGAGAAGGGTTAGCACGCTAGCTTAGACTGATATGGCTGAGCAGACAACCGTAACCCTCTGAGACATGAACAGTTGGTGAAACGTCTCAAAATGGCGAGTTAGTGAGACAACAGACAGTGAACAACAGTACTATATTAGACTTCCTGTTCGGTCTACATGCCAACAACTAAAACAACACTACACTTCTGCTCTTGCATCCACGCAGGTGAGAGACTGCCAAGATGCTTGGTGGAGAGACTGCCAAGATGCTTGGTGGAGAGACTGCCAAGATGCTTGGTGGAGAGACTGCCAAGATGCTTGGTGGAGAGACTGCCAAGATGCTTGGTGGAGAGACTGCCAAGATGCTTGGTGGAGAGACTGCCAAGATGTTTGGTGGAGAGACTGCCAAGATGCTTGGTGGAGAGACTGCCAAGATGTCCCCCTCAGTTACAGTCCAGCCCCCCCACAGTGTTGCCCATAGATACAGTTGAAGTCAGAAGTTTACATACACTTAGGTTGGAGTCATTAAAACTCGTTTTTCAACCACTCCACATATTGCTTGTTAACAAACTATAGTTTTGGCAAGTCGGTTAGGACATCTACTTTGTGCATGACACAAGTAATTTTTCCAACAATTGTTTACAGACAGATTATTTCACTTATAATTCACTATATCACAATTCTAGTGGGTCAGAAGTTTACATACACTAAGTTGACTGTGCCTTTAAACAGATTGGAAAATTATATTACCAGTCCTGTACCCTGTGTCTGCCACGGTAGATGTTAGCCCTGTACCTTGTGTCTGCCACGGTAGATGTTAGCCCTGTACCTTGTGTCTGCCACGGTAGATGTTAGCCCTGTACCTTGTGTCTGCCACGGTAGATGTTAGCGTGTTAGCCCTGTACCTTGTGTCTGCCACGGTAGATGTTAGCGTGTTAGCCCTGTACCTTGTGTCTGCCACGGTAGATGTTAGCGTGTTAGCCCTGTACCTTGTGTCTGCCACGGTAGATGTTAGTGTTAGCCCTGTACCTTGTGTCTGTCACGGTAGATGTTTGTGTTAGCCCTGTACCTTGTGTCTGCCACGGTAGATGTTTGTGTTAGCCCTGTACCTTGTGTCTGCCACAGTAGATGTTAGCCCTGTACCTTGTGTCTGCCACGGTAGATGTTAGCCCTGTACCTTGTGTCTGCCACGGTAGATGTTAGCCCTGTACCTTGTGTCTGCCACGGTAGATGTTAGTGTTAGCCCTGTACCTTGTGTCTGCCACGGTAGATGTTAGCGTGTTAGCCCTGTACCTTGTGTCTGCCACGGTAGATGTTAGTGTTAGCCCTGTACCTTGTGTCTGCCACGGTAGATGTTAGCCCTGTACCTTGTGTCTGCCACGGTAGATGTTAGTGTTAGCCCTGTACCTTGTGTCTGCCACGGTAGATGTTAGTGTTAGACCTGTACCTTGTGTCTGCCACGGTAGATGTTAGTGTTAGACCTGTACCTTGTGTCTGCCACGGTAGACGTTAGCTGTAGCTCCCTGGCCCAGCAGGTCTGAGATGAGCCACAGGTAGTTGGCTGTGCTCTGCATGATGATGGCTTCAGGTTCACCTGTAGTGGAGAACAAAGCAGCACATTCAGACAGCACACTAAGGGGAATGACATATTGAACAACTAGCTCTGGTCCAGGGTGTTAGTGAGGCTCAACGTTAGCAAGCTGCACTAACGCCAAGGACCAGAGCTAACAGTGGTCCTGGGTCACTCATACAGTAGATAAAGAGAGCAACATTAGGTTATAGCAACCCCTGAAACAGTAACTGTCAATTAGTATCATGACTGTTGTAGCTATGGTCATAATAACATGCATTCTGTGTACTTCAAATATCAATCATTTCTGGTAAATATTGAATAGATATTTCACTAGCTAGGTTTCCAATCCAAATGGTGTGTTCTTACACCAAACTGACTTGTTGTTGGGGGGAGGGGGGGGTAAATGTGCCTAGTCTGGTTTTGGAAGGTGTGTTCTAGCCAGCAGTGCGGGTACACTGTCTACATGATGAGATTATTATGGATAAAAGTGAGAATATCTGGATTTGTCAAACGGCATCAAGAGCATCACCATGACTTTCACTGTGAAGTTCATCATATAATGTATTTCACCTGCAGCCTGATAAACTGCACCGCTTCCTGAATCGTAGTGGGAGACAACATATCATCCCATGACTCCAAATGGGTTATAACTCGGTTATAAATATTTGCGAATAAAGGAGGTCTCAAACCGCCATTTCGCACATAATTACATTTACCTACATAAAAGTATTCCACCATGATGAACTATTATCTAAGGGCATTTATAAAATTGTACGAAAACTTCCTGTTTCCAACACAGCTGTCGTGCTAAAAATAAGACTTTTACATAAAAACTGTCGATGCGTTTAGTAAAATCCACTTCCCGACTCATCAGTGTCACAGCCAATAGGAGGCCTCGCTGATCCACTGAGCAGTTAGAGGAAACATCAAACCCATTAAATCTAGACTAGAGGGATAATACTGTATTAGCTGGATCTCAAGCAGTGTGAAACTGACGATAACTTTTATTACACCGTGACGCCATGGGAAACCCCCCTCCGGCCCAACGCCTTCACAATGACGACAAAAATATAGACCGCTCTCTATCCATGACAATGTCCGAGCTACATGTCAAAGTCTGACGTTATAGTAATGGTCAGAAACGTCATTTGACTATGACAAAATGCTGTAGTAACGTATCCAGGTAGTTAAAGTTGTGTGCCCTAACTACGCATCAGGCTATTCACCACAAGCAATGGTTTATGTTATCTTTTAATAATGTCTTCTTAACTATCTCACTGAACCAAATAACGCCGAAGGAGGAGGAAAATGTATTTAGATACACGTTTTATTCGTGTCTCGTCAGTCGGTCTGATTCACAGTGAAAAACAACAACAAAGATGACAGATCCCACCTCCACAAAAGGATATACACCGACATTACACAAATACATCTGGGAAGGAAGACACCGTGTGCAGTTAAAACACCTTGTAGTCATACAATATAACTTTATATTTTTACGTTTTTGTCAGGTACAAATCACTAGTATAATCAGGTTGTGTTTATTTCCTTACCTCCGGGAAAAACCAGAATCCTTTCACTTCTGGATCACGTGATGGGAATAACCCAATCAGAAAGCAGTATGGAAAAGGGGGTGTGGTTCCTCTTTTACCGTACTTCCGGGTAAAGAAGAGAGTCATAAGAAAGCGACCGAGTGTCGTTTTCATTTCAGGTGCATCGGACCAGTTGTTTTTTCATAGAGCCTGGATGGGGAAAACGAAAGCACCGACAACCGAGTTTATAAAAACACAGAGGTGCAACATCTTAAGACTTCCGGGAACGCTTTCGAAGCAGATCAGAACGGAGTTTGAGAAGTAAATTAGAGAAGTGAGCAATTATTCTTCAGATGTACGTTTTCTCGAAATCTAAAAGGCACAACCAGCCAATGTTTTTAGTAGTTGAACATTTTTACTACTCCAACCTCGTGAAAATAAACGGATACCTTTTTTAAAATGATCGTCAAAAACAACTTTATATCGAAGGAGCGCCTTATTAGAGATGACGGTTGGCACATGCGCAGTTCGGCGCGAGTTGAGTTAATGCGCATGAGTTTAGCTATCCGACAAGCGTGAGCTGGGATTTCTATCTTCATACTGTACTGTCTTTGGCAACAGTCACGCTCAATAATCATGGATTTATCCTATATTAGTTCAAGGTTGTGGTGAATTCGAGCGGGACAGCACGGTACCTGTTAAAGATAACCCCCCCGGGGAAATGTTGGTTGCTGCTCTGCATACATAACACACTGGAAGATAGACAAAAGGACATATACAGACAATACAGTAGAAAAGTGCAATTCATGAGCATTCAATGATTCATCTGCACATAAAATACTAATAGTCACATGTGCCAAATACAACAGGTAACCTTACAGTGAAATGCTTACTTTACAATGCAGTTAAAAAAATATGAAATAAGAAATAAAAGTAACAAGTAGTTAAAGAGCAGCAGTAAAATATCAATAGCGAAGGGCGCAGTGGTCTAAGGATTCTGGGTTCGAGTCCAGGTTCTGTCTCAGTGCTCTATGGTTCTGCCACCAGAGATTCTGGGTTCGAGTCCAGGCTCTGTCTCAGTGGTCTAAGGATTCTGGGTTCGAGTCCAGGTTCTGTCTCAGTGGTCTAAGGCTCTGCCACCAGAGATTCTGGGTTCGAGTCCAGGCTCTGTCTCAGTGCTCTAAGGTTCTGCCACCAGAGATTCTGGGTTCGAGTCCAGGCTCTGTCTCAGTGGTCTAAAGATTCTGGGTTCGAGTCCAGGCTCTGTCTCAGTGGTCTAAGGTTCTGCCACCAGAGATTCTGGGTTCGAGTCCAGGCTCTGTCGCAGTGGTCTAAGGATTCTGGGTTCGAGTCCAGGCTCTGTCGCAGCCGGCCGTGACTGGGAGGCCCATGGGGCAACGCACAATTGGCCCAGCGTCGTCCGGGTTAGGGAGGGTTTGGCCGGCAGGGATATCCTTGTCTCATCGCGCACTAGCGACTCCTGTGTCGGGCCGGGCGCAGTGCACGTTGTCAGTGTTGTGTCATCGACAAACTTAACGATCATGTTGGAGTCGTGCCTAGCCGCGCAGTCATGAGTGAACAGAGCAAGCACCCGAGGCCCGTGTTGAGGATCAGTGTGGCGAATGTGTCGTGGAGAAATATAACACTCTTACAAGAACTAACATAACAGGGCTGAGCCCCTCCAGGGAAGGACCTTATCACTAACATAACAGGGCTGAGCCCCTCCAGGGAAGGACCTTATCACTAACATAACAGGGCTGAGCCCCTCCATGGAAGGACCTTATCACTAACATAACAGGGCTGAGCCCCTCCAGGGAAGGACCTTATCACTAACATAACAGGGCTGAGCCCCTCCAGGGAAGGACCTTATCACTAACATAACAGGGCTGAGCCCCTCCAGGGAAGGACCTTATCACTAACATAACAGGGCTGAGCCTCCAGGGAAGGACCTTATCACTAACATAACAGGGCTGAGCCCCTCCAGGGAAGGACCTTATCACTAACATAACAGGGCTGAGCCCCTCCAGGGAAGGACCTTATCACTAACATAACAGGGCTGAGCCCCTCCATGGAAGGACCTTATCACTAACATAACAGGGCTGAGCCCCTCCAGGGAAGGACCTTATCACTAACATAACAGGGCTGAGCCCCTCCATGGAAGGACCTTATCACTAACATAACAGGGCTGAGCCCCTCCATGGAAGGACCTTATCACTAACATAACAGGGCCGAGCCCCTCCATGGAAGGACCTTATCACTAACATAACAGGGCTGAGCCCCTCCATGGAAGGACCTTATCACTAACATAACAGGGCTGAGCCCCTCCATGGAAGGACCTTATCACTAACATAACAGGGCTGAGCCCCTCCATGGAAGGACCTTATCACTAACATAACAGGGCTGAGCCCCTCCATGGAAGGACCTTATCACTAACATAACAGGGCTGAGCCCCTCCAGGGAAGGACCTTATCACTAACATAACAGGGCTGAGCCCCTCCATGGAAGGACCTTATCACTAACATAACAGGGCTGAGCCCCTCCAGGGAAGGACCTTATCACTAACATAACAGGGCTGAGCCCCTCCATGGAAGGACCTTATCACTAACATAACAGGGCTGAGCCCCTCCATGGAAGGACCTTATCACTAACATAACAGGGCTGAGCCCCTCCATGGAAGGACCTTATCACTAACATAACAGGGCTGAGCCCCTCCATGGAAGGACCTTATCACTAACATAACAGGGCTGAGCCCCTCCATGGAAGGACCTTATCACTAACATAACAGGGCTGAGCCCCTCCAGGGAAGGACCTTATCACTAACATAACAGGGCTGAGCCCCTCCAGGGAAGGACCTTATCACTAACATAACAGGGCTGAGCCCCTCCATGGAAGGACCTTATCACTAACATAACAGGGCTGAGCCCCTCCAGGGAAGGACCTTATCACTAACATAACAGGGCTGAGCCCCTCCATGGAAGGACCTTATCACTAACATAACAGGGCTGAGCCCCTCCATGGAAGGACCTTATCACTAACATAACAGGGCTGAGCCCCTCCATGGAAGGACCTTATCACTAACATAACAGGGCTGAGCCCCTCCATGGAAGGACCTTATCACTAACATAACAGGGCTGAGCCCCTCCATGGAAGGACCTTATCACTAACATAACAGGGCCGAGCCCCTCCAGGGAAGGACCTTATCACTAACATAACAGGGCTGAGCCCCTCCATGGAAGGACCTTATCACTAACATAACAGGGCTGAGCCCCTCCATGGAAGGACCTTATCACTAACATAACAGGGCTGAGCCCCTCCAGGGAAGGACCTTATCACTAACATAACAGGGCTGAGCCCCTCCATGGAAGGACCTTATCACTAACATAACAGGGCTGAGCCCCTCCATGGAAGGACCTTATCACTAACATAACAGGGCTGAGCCCCTCCATGGAAGGACCTTATCACTAACATAACAGGGCTGAGCCCCTCCATGGAAGGACCTTATCACTAACATAACAGGGCTGAGCCCCTCCATGGAAGGACCTTATCACTAACATAACAGGGCTGAGCCCCTCCAGGGAAGGACCTTATCACTAACATAACAGGGCTGAGCCCCTCCAGGGAAGGACCTTATCACTAACATAACAGGGCTGAGCCCCTCCAGGGAAGGACCTTATCACTAACATAACAGGGCTAAGCCCCTCCAGGGAAGGACCTTATCACTAACATAACAGGGCTGAGCCCCTCCATGGAAGGACCTTATCACAAACATAACAGGGCTGAGCCCCTCCATGGAAGGACCCTATCACAAACATAACAGGGCTGAGCCCTTCCAGGGAAGGACCTTATCACTAACATAACAGGGCTGAGCCCTCCATGGAAGGACCCTATCACAAACATAACAGGGCTGAGCCCCTCCAGGGAAGGACCTTATCACTAACATAACAGGGCTGAGCCCCTCCATGGAAGGACCTTATCACTAACATAACAGGGCTGAGCCCCTCCAGGGAAGGACCTTATCACTAACATAACAGGGCTGAGCCCCTCCAGGGAAGGACCTTATCACTAACATAACAGGGCTGAGCCCCTCCAGGGAAGGACCTTATCACTAACATAACAGGGCTGAGCCCCTCCATGGAAGGACCTTATCACTAACATAACAGGGCTGAGCCCCTCCAGGGAAGGACCTTATCACTAACATAACAGGGCTGAGCCCCTCCATGGAAGGACCTTATCACTAACATAACAGGGCTGAGCCCCTCCATGGAAGGACCTTATCACTAACATAACAGGGCTGAGCCCCTCCATGGAAGGACCTTATCACTAACATAACAGGGCTGAGCCCCTCCAGGGAAGGACCTTATCACTAACATAACAGGGCTGAGCCCCTCCAGGGAAGGACCTTATCACTAACATAACAGGGCTGAGCCCCTCCATGGAAGGACCTTATCACTAACATAACAGGGCTGAGCCCCTCCATGGAAGGACCTTATCACTAACATAACAGGGCTGAGCCCCTCCATGGAAGGACCTTATCACTAACATAACAGGGCTGAGCCCCTCCATGGAAGGACCTTATCACTAACATAACAGGGCTGAGCCCCTCCAGGGAAGGACCTTATCACTAACATAACAGGGCTGAGCCCCTCCAGGGAAGGACCTTATCACTAACATAACAGGGCTGAGCCCCTCCAGGGAAGGACCTTATCACTAACATAACAGGGCTGAGCCCCTCCATGGAAGGACCTTATCACTAACATAACAGGGCTGAGCCCCTCCATGGAAGGACCTTATCACTAACATAACAGGGCTGAGCCCCTCCATGGAAGGACCTTATCACTAACATAACAGGGCTGAGCCCCTCCAGGGAAGGACCTTATCACTAACATAACAGGGCTGAGCCCCTCCATGGAAGGACCTTATCACTAACATAACAGGGCTGAGCCCCTCCAGGGAAGGACCTTATCACTAACATAACAGGGCTGAGCCCCTCCAGGGAAGGACCTTATCACTAACATAACAGGGCTGAGCCCCTCCATGGAAGGACCTTATCACTAACATAACAGGGCTGAGCCCCTCCAGGGAAGGACCTTATCACTAACATAACAGGGCTGAGCCCCTCCAGGGAAGGACCTTATCACTAACATAACAGGGCTGAGCCCCTCCATGGAAGGACCTTATCACTAACATAACAGGGCTGAGCCCCTCCAGGGAAGGACCTTATCACTAACATAACAGGGCTGAGCCCCTCCATGGAAGGACCTTATCACTAACATAACAGGGCTGAGCCCCTCCATGGAAGGACCTTATCACTAACATAACAGGGCTGAGCCCCTCCAGGGAAGGACCTTATCACTAACATAACAGGGCTGAGCCCCTCCATGGAAGGACCTTATCACTAACATAACAGGGCTGAGCCCCTCCATGGAAGGACCTTATCACTAACATAACAGGGCTGAGCCCCTCCATGGAAGGACCTTATCACTAACATAACAGGGCTAAGCCCCTCCAGGGAAGGACCTTATCACTAACATAACAGGGCTGAGCCCCTCCATGGAAGGACCTTATCACTAACATAACAGGGCTGAGCCCCTCCAGGGAAGGACCTTATCACTAACATAACAGGGCTGAGCCCCTCCATGGAAGGACCTTATCACTAACATAACAGGGCTGAGCCCCTCCATGGAAGGACCTTATCACTAACATAACAGGGCTGAGCCCCTCCATGGAAGGACCTTATCACTAACATAACAGGGCTGAGCCCCTCCAGGGAAGGACCTTATCACTAACATAACAGGGCTGAGCCCCTCCATGGAAGGACCTTATCACAAACATAACAGGGCTGAGCCCCTCCATGGAAGGACCCTATCACAAACATAACAGGGCTGAGCCCTTCCAGGGAAGGACCTTATCACAAACATAACAGGGCTGAGCCCCTCCATGGAAGGACCTTATCACTAACATAACAGGGCTGAGCCCCTCCATGGAAGGACCTTATCACTAACATAACAGGGCCGAGCCCCACCATGGAAGGACCTTATCACTAACATAACAGGGCTGAGCCCCTCCATGGAAGGACCCTATCACTAACATAACAGGGCTGAGCCCCTCCATGGAAGGACCTTATCACTAACATAACAGGGCCGAGCCCCACCATGGAAGGACCTTATCACTAACATAACAGGGCCGAGCCCCACCATGGAAGGACCTTATCACTAACATAACAGGGCTGAGCCCCTCCATGGAAGGACCCTATCACTAACATAACAGGGCTGAGCCCCTCCATGGAAGGACCCTATCACTAACATAACAGGGCTGAGCCCCTCCATGGAAGGACCTTATCACTAACATAACAGGGCTGAGCCCCTCCATGGAAGGACCTTATCACTAACATAACAGGGCCGAGCCCCTCCACGGAAGGACCTTATCACTAACATAACAGGGCTGAGCCCCACCACGGAAGGACCTTATCACAAACATAACAGGGCTGAGCCCCTCCATGGAAGGACCTTATCACTAACATAACAGGGCCGAGCCCCTCCATGGAAGGACCTTATCACTAACATAACAGGGCCGAGCCCCTCCACGGAAGGACCTTATCACTAACATAACAGGGCTGAGCCCCTCCATGGAAGGACCTTATCACTAACATAACAGGGCCGAGCCCCACCATGGAAGGACCTTATCACTAACATAACAGGGCCGAGCCCCACCATGGAAACAGACCACCCTCTCATATTACAGAGTCCTGCCTTTCTAGGATTCTGTCTTTGCATAACGTATAGAGTCCCCTCCCTCTATATGAAAACAGCTTCCCTTAACCTTCTGTTATTTTCTTCTCATCTCAGAGCTTGTTCACGCCCACTAACGCTCATATCTGCTTTTGGTTATAACGATGGTAGAACCCTTTTCACGTCCTAAACATACTTGCATAAATAATGGTATGCATTGCATGCTTATGTTTCACGTGTTAGTCATCTTGCTTCCATCTTTCTTCCTGTATCCTGCTGACCACAGTACGTCCAGCTGTCATAGATGTACGTATGGTCTTGGTTAATGTACTCTTTCAAAAATAGAGCATAGCCTGGGTGTCAAAAGGCCTGGGTGTCAAAAGGCCTGGGTGTCATCTTCTCTTCATGTGCATGTCCTTGCTACTTCAGCCTGGCAACTAGACCTTTTTAATGCTCAGCTCTCCTTAATGGTTCGCTCCAACAACCCTCACCACTTGGGGGAGGCCCGTCAGGAAGTCCAGGATCCAGTTGCAGAGGGAGGTGTTTCATCCCAGGGTCCTTTTTATTTTTTTATTTCACCTTTATTTAACCAGGTAGGCTCGTTGAGAACAAGTTCTCATTTACAACTGCGACCTGGCCAAAATAAAGCATAGCAGTGTGAACAGACAACACAGAGTTACACATGGAGTAAACAATTAACAAGTCAATAACACAGTAGAAAGAAGGGGAGTCTATATACATTGTGTGCAAAAGGCATGAGGAGGTAGGCGAATAATTACAATTTTGCAGATTAACACTGGAGTAATAAATTATCAGATGGTCATGTACAGGTAGAGATATTGGTGTGCAAAAGAGCAGAAAAGTAAATAAATAAAAACAGTATGGGGATGAGGTAGGTGAAAATGGGTGGGCTATTTACCGATAGACTATGTACAGCTGCAGCGATCGGTTAGCTGCTCAGATAGCTGATGTTTGAAGTTGGTAAAAGTTGATAAAAGTCTCCAACTTCAGCGATTTTTGCAATTCGTTCCAGTCACAGGCAGCAGAGAACTGGAACGAAAGGCGGCCAAATGAGGTGTTGGCTTTAGGGGTGACCAGTGAGATACACCTTAGCTTATTGATGAGCTTCGAGGGCACTATGGTGTCGAATGCTGAGCTGTAGTCAATGAATAGCATAGGTGGTCTTTGGCACAGGCACTATGGTGGTCTGCTTAACACATGTTGGTATTACAGACTCGGACAGGGAGAGGTTGAAAATGTCAGTGAAGACACTTGCCAGTTGGTCAGCGCATGCTCTCAGTACACGTCCTGGTAATCCGTCTGGCCCAGCAGCCTTGTGTATGTTGACCTGTTTAAAGGTCGTGATCACACAGTCGTCCGGAACAGCTGGTGCTCTCATGCATGTTTCAGTGTTATTTACCTCGAAGCGAGCATAGAAGTAGTTTAGCTCATCTGGTAGACTCGTGTCACTGGGCAGCTCTCGGCTGTACTTCCCATTGTAGTCTATAATGGTTTGCAAGCCCTGCCACATCCGATTTGCATCGGAGCTGGTGTAGTAGGATTTGATCTAGACACTTTGCCTGTTTGATGGTTCGTTGGAGGGCATTGCGGGATATCTTATATGCTTCCGGGTGAGAGTCCTGCTCCTTGAAAGCGGAAGCTCTAGCCTTTAGCTCAGTGCGGATGTTGCCTGTAACCAATATCTTCTGGTTGGGGTATGTACCTATGGTCACTGTGGGGACGACATAATCGATGCACTTATTGATGAAGCCAATGATGTACTCCTCAATGCCATTGGAGGAATCCCTGAACATATTCCAGTATGTGCTAGCAAAACAGTCCTGTAGTTTAGCATCTGCTTCACTTTCTTATTGACCGAGTCACTGGTGCTTCCTGCTTTAGTTTTTGCTTGTAAGCATGAATCAGGAGTATAGAATTATGGTCAGATTTATCAAATGGAGGGCGAGGGAGAGCTTTGTACGCGTCTCTGTGTCTAGAGTAAAGGTGGTCTAGACTTTTTCCCCTCTGGTTGCACATTTTACATGCTGATACAAATTTGGTAAAACAGATTTAAGTTTCCCTGCATTAAAGTCCCCGGCCACTAGGAGTGCCACCTCTGGATGAGAGTCTTCCTGTTTTCTCATGGTGGAATACAGCTCATTGAGTGTGCCAGCATCGGTCTGTGGTGGTGTGTCAACAGCTATGAAAAATGCAGATTAAAAATAGTGTGGTCTACAGATTTTCATGAGATACTCTACCTCGGGCAAGCAAAACCTCGAGACTTCCTGAGAGATCGTGCACCAGCTGTTGTTTACATATATGCATAGTCCGCACCCCCCCTCGTCTTACCAGATGCCGCTGTTCTAACATCAGCAGGATATCAACTACAATGTTAGCTGTAGGTTAAAACACTGGTCCTCCTGGTAGTTTAACTACAATGTTAGCTGTAGTCCAGAACACTGGTCCTCCTGGTAGTTTAACTACAATGTTAGCTGTAGTCCAGAACACTGGTAGTTTAACTACAATGTTAGCTGTAGTCCAGAACACTGGTCCTCCTGGTAGTTTAACTACAATGTTAGCTGTAGTCCAGAACACTGGTCCTCCTGGTAGTTTAACTACAAATGTAGTTAGAACACTGGTAGCAATGTTAGCTGTTCCAAACACTGGTCCTCCTGGTAGTTTAACTACAATGTTAGCTGTAGTCCAGAACACTGGTCCAGAACACTGGTCCTCCTGGTAGTTTAACTACAATGTTAGCTGTAGTCCAGAACACTGGTAGTTTACCTACAATGTTAGCTGTAGTTTAAAACACTGGTCCTCCTGGTAGTTTAACTACAATGTTAGCTGTAGTCCAGAACACTGGTAGTTTAACTACAATGTTAGCTGTAGTCCAGAACACTGGTCCTCCTGGTAGTACAATGTTAGCTGTAGGTTAAAACACTGGTCCTCCTGGTAGTTTACCTACAATGTTAGCTGTAGTCCAGAACACTGGTCCTCCTGGTAGTTTAACTACAATGTTAGCTGTAGTCCAGAACACTGGTCCTCCTGGTAGTTTAACTACAATGTTAGCTGTAGGTTAAAACACTGGTCCTCCTGGTAGTTTAACTACAATGTTAGCTGTAGTCCAGAACACAATGTTGTAGTTTCCTCAATGTTAGCTGGTTAAAACACTGGTCCTCCTTAACTACAATGTTAGCTGTAGGTCCAAAACACTGGTCCTCCTGGTAGTTTAACTACAATGTTAGCTGTAGTCCAGAACACTGTAGTTTAACTACAATGTTAGCTGTAGGTTAAAACACTGGTCCTCCTGGTTAGTCCAGAACACTGGTCCTCCTGGTAGTTTAACTACAATATTAGCTGTAGGTTAAAACATGGTCCTCCTTAGCTGTAGCTGTAGGTTAAAACACTGGTCCTCCTGGTAGTTTAACTACAATGTTAGCTGTAGGTTAAAACACTGGTCCTCCTGGTAGTTTAACTACAATGTTAGCTGTAGGTTAAAACACTGGTCCTCCTGGTAGTTTAACTACAATGTTAGCTGTAGGTTAAAACACTGGTCCTCCTGGTAGTTTAACTACAATGTTAGCTGTAGTCCAGAACAGAGGAGAGTAGAGAGAGAGAGGAGGTAGAGAGGTAGAGAGAATGGCCAAAGATTAGAGGGAATGGTTGAGTGATAATGGACAGAACAAAATGTGAATGGACAACGTTCAAGTTGAAAGTTCATTCATTTTATTTAAAAAACAAAAAAAATCCACATTTAATTTAGTTCCAACAGCTTCTTGTAGTATTGAATGGGCTGTACACATCCATTACACCCTGGTGTACATGGGAAAGCAAATCAACGGAGAAGAAGTAGAGTTGAGTGGAAATTAAAATAATCATTCTGACTAACCAAATGTTGGTTGAGCTGTATACATCCTTGCAAAGCACCATGGGTATCAACATGGATGAATGATAACATGTTCAAACTGCCAATAAACCTCTGCTGTGTTCCTCATCTTTATGTCGGAGCTCCAGAAACATGTTATAGGGCCCCAAATTGCACCCTACTCCCTATATCCTGCACTCCTTTAGGGCCCTGGTCAAATGTAGTGGGCTATAGGGAATAGGGTGTTATAGGGCCCCAAAGGCACCCTATTCCCTATATCCTGCACTCCTTTAGGGCCCTGGTCAAATGTAGTGGGCTATATAGGGAATAGGGTGCTATAGGGTCTCAAATGGCTCCCTATTCCCTATATCCTGCACTCCTTTAGGGCCCTGGTCAAAATAGGGAATAGGGCCCTGGGAATAGGGTGCTATAGGGCCCTGGTCAACAGTAGTGGACTATATAGGGAATAGGGTCCCATTGAGCCCTGGTCAAATGTAGTGGACTATATAGGGAATAGGGCCCTGGTCAACAGTCGGAATGGGGAATAGGGTGCTTTAGGGTCCTGGTCAACAGTCGTGCTCTATATGGGGAATAGGGCCCTGGGAATAGGGTGCTTTAGGGCCCTGGTCAACAGTCGTGCTCTATATGGGGAATAGGGTGCCATTTGGGAGGGCATCGATAACAACAAGCATTTAACGTCAGAACAGCAACTTGTTTTAACCTTCTAACCAAACACGTGTTAAATGAAGCTACTCCACTTCCCTTCTCTCACCAACAGTCGTCCACTCAACAGACATTTTGGAAGAGCAGCTACCATCAGAGACCGATGCTGGTAGACCAGAAGACCTCTGTTATCAATGTAAAGTCCCAGGACAGGCCAACCCAGACATCTCTACCATCAGAGACCGATGCTGGTAGACCAGAAGACCTCTGTTATCAATGTAAAGTCCCAGGACAGGCCAACCCAGACATCTCTACCATCAGAGACCGATGCTGGTAGACCAGAAGACCTCTGTTATCAATGTAAAGTCCCAGGACAGGCCGACCCAGACATCTCTACCATCAGAGACTGATGCTGGTAGACCAGAAGACCTCTGTTATCAATGTAAAGTCCCAGGACAGGCCGACCCAGACATCTCTACCATCAGAGACCGATGCTGGTAGACCAGAAGACCTCTGTTATCAATGTAAAGTCCCAGGACAGGCCTCTGACATCATATCCTCCCTCTCTACAACCACCATGTGTACATCAGGAACCTCTGACATCATATCCTCCCTCTCCACCATGTGTACATCAGGAACCTCTGACATCATATCCTCCCTCTCTACAACCACCATGTGTACATCAGGAACCTCTCAGAACTGCAGCACCAACACATTCCTCCTCCTATCCATCTGAGCTGTGTGTATCATGTTGTCTGTACCAGGAAGTACAATCAGAACTGTAAAGTGCACTTAGAGAATGACCACATTTCCAACAATGCTGGTTGAATCTAAAAACAGACAGGAGACAGACAAGAGACTCTCAGCTAGAGACAGACCGGGGCAGGGGACAGAAAGAAGACAGTCTCAGCTAGAGACAGACAGGAGACTGCCTCAGCTAGAGACAGACAGGAACAGGGGCTCAGCAAGGATTGGACTTAGTGTGTCTGGGTCCGGATAGAAGACGGCCATTTTGTTCAAGACACATAGCTGTAACAGAAGTAGCAGAGAAGATGGAGAGAACCAGGACCCTGTAATGTCCTTCCAGTCTATACTAAAAGCTGGCCTGCCCATTGGACAACAAAAAGACAAAGATGGACGTTTTGAGGTATGTGTGAATGTTCTGAGAGGATGACAGCTTTATCTCGTCCTCAGTTTCAGTCTGAAATGTCCCACAGCCCTGATTGGATAAACAGGGAGAGACAAAACCAACCCAGTTTAAACAAGGATCCCTTTTCCCCCCCGACAGTCTTTCAGTTTGAGACGGGACAGAGACAGACAGGACAGAGACAGAGGAGACAGACAGGACAGAGATAGAGGAGACAGAGACTGGACAGAGAACGAGACAGACAGGACATTGCGAAAGGATTGTTGATATTGTCTAAGATTGTCGCCATGCGTTTGGACTGTCCGACACATCGTAGAAAAATAAAATGAGGCATATATTGAATGACAAAGTACTGCAAGAATTCAATGAATAGATATACAATGTTATTCTTTATAGCTTATAAATACAGTAATATACACTATGTGGTACAAAAATATTAAAACACTTTGCAAAAAAAACAACTAAATGATTCGAAGAACTGATCAGGTACAATAACTAGTCCTCTGTGGAGAAGTTTCCCTCTGGGGGGAAGATGGAGGAGAAGTTTCCCTCGGGGGGAAGATGGGGGAAAAGTTTCCCTCGGGGGGAAGATGGGGGAAAAGTTTCCCTCGGGGGGAAGATGGGGGAAAAGTTTCCTCGGGGGGAAGATGGGGAAAAGTTTCCCTCGGGGGGAAGATGGGGGAAAAGTTTCCCTCGGGGGAAGATGGGGGAAAAGTTTCCCTCGGGGGAAGATGGAGGAAAAGTTTCCCTCGGGGGAAGATGGAGGAAAAGTTTCCCTCGGGGGAAGATGGAGGAAAAGTTTCCCTCGAGGGGAAGATGGAGGTGAAGTTTCCCTCGGGGAAGATGGAGGTGAAGTTTCCCTCGGGGGAAGATGGAGGAGAAGTTTCCCTCGGGGAAGATGGAGGTGAAGTTTCCCTCGGGGGGAAGATGGAGGAGAAGTTTCCCTCGGGGGAAGATGGAGGAGAAGTTTCCCTCGGGGGAAGATGGAGGAGAAGTTTCCCTCGGGGGAAGATGGAGGAGAAGTTTCCCTCGGGGGGAAGATGGAGGAGAAGTTTCCCTCGGGGGGAAGATGGAGGAGAAGTTTCCCTCGGGGGAAGATGGAGGAGAAGTTTCCCTCGGGGGAAGATGGAGGAGAAGTTTCCCTGGGGGGAAGATGGAGGAGAAGTTTCCCTCGGGGGAAGATGGAGGAGAAGTTTCGGGGGGAAGATGGAGGAGAAGTTTCCCTCGGGGGAAGATGGAGGAGAAGTTTCCTCGGGGGGAAGATGGAGGAGAAGTTTCCCTCAGGGGGAAGATGGAGGAGAAGTTTCCCTCGGGGGAAGATGGAGGTGAAGTTTCCCTCGGGGGAAGATGGAGGTGAAGTTTCCCTCAGGGGGAAGATGGAGGTGAAGTTTCCCTCGGGGGAAGATGGAGGTGAAGTTTCCCTCGGGGGAAGATGGAGGAGAAGTTTCCCTCGGGGGGAGATGGAGGAGAAGTTTCCCTCGGGGGAAGATGGAGGAGAAGTTTCCCTCGGGGGGAAGATGGAGGAGAAGTTTCCTCGAGGGGAAGATGGAGGTGAAGTTTCCCTCGGGGAAGATGGAGAAGTTTCCCTCGGGGGAGATGGAGTGAAGTTTCCCTCGGGAAGATGGAGGAGAAGTTTCCCTCGGGGGAGATGGAGGAGAAGTTTCCCTCGGGGGAAGATGGAGGAGAAGTTTCCCTCAGGAGTGGGGAAGATGGAGGGAGAAGTTTCCCTCAGGGGGGAAGATGGAGGAGAAGTTTCCCTCGGGGGAAGATGGAGAAGAAGTTTCCCTTGGAGGCAGAGAGAATACAGGTGAAACAGAGGCTTGTATAATATTGTACCTAGTTAGACCTCAGAAGGTAAGATAGATGACCCCCCTCAGTAACAGATGTGTTCTGGGTCTGTCTTATCCAGACAGGATAGATGACCCCCTCAGTAACAGATGTGTTCTGGGTGTCTTATCCAGACAGGATAGATGACCCCCTCAGTAACAGATGTGTTCTGGGTGTCTTATCCAGACAGGATAGATGACCCCCCTCAGTAACAGATGTGTTCTGGGTGTCTTATCCAGACAGGATAGATGACCCCCCTCAGTAACAGATGTGTTCTGGGTGTCTTATCCAGACAGGATAGATGACCCCCCCTCAGTAACAGATGTGTTCTGGGTGTCTTATCCAGACAGGATAGATGACCCCCCTCAGTAACAGATGTGTTCTGGGTCTGTCTTATCCAAACAGGATAGATGACCCCCCTCAGTAACAGATGTGTTCTGGGTGTCTTATCCAGACAGGATAGATGACCCTCCCCTCAGTAACAGATGTGTGCTGGGTCTGTCTCATTTAGACAGGATAGATGACACCCCCCTCAGTACCAGATGTGTTCTGGGTCTCTCATCCTGACAGGATACATGACACACCCCCCCCCCCTCAGTACCAGATGTGTTCTGGGTAAAGTTAAACTTCAGTTGCAGTCTGGCATTTAAAACAAAAACATACAGAAAAATATAAAATAACCTCAAATGACAGAACATAGATTTTGGTTGAATATTGTGCAGTAATAACCTCATCATATGTGAGAATCTGTTTCCCCATCACACAACAGACAGCGTGATGACGTTGTCTTTCTGACCTTCTGTGAACCCTGACCTCGACCTCTGTACCCCACCCCTTCCTGGACCTATGGGTCGGGTCAGGAGTGTTGTGCTAGTGACGAGGGCCCCCGGGTCGGGTCAGGAGTCTTGTGGTAGTGACGAGGGGCCCCGGGTCGGGTCAGGAGTGTTGTGGTAGTGACGAGGGGCCCCGGGTCGGGTCAGGAGTGTTGTGGTAGTGACGAGGGGCCCCGGGTCGGGTCAGGAGTGTTGTGGTAGTGACGAGGGGCCCCGGGTCGGGTCAGGAGTGTTGTGGTAGTGACGAGGGGCCCCGGGTCAGGTCAGGAGTGTTGTGGTAGTGACGAGGGGCCCTGGGTCGGGTCAGAGGTTCTTTATGTACCCCGTTAGATGAATAAGGAGCTTGTATAATATGTAGTACCTAGTTGAAGCAATACAAGCGGACAGGCAGACAGGAAGTCCTGGAAAATCACTCAGTACACCTTATTTTCTGTTACTATGGAAACCAGCTGACTGGTTACTATGGGGATCACTGATCCACTACAAAATGGCTGCCCAGGCTGCAGAGTGCCGTGGTGCAGTAGCTGTCTGTCACCTCCAGGGGGCGTCATCCTGCCTCACCTCTCCTTGTTCCGGGCGTTGTCACGGTGATTTGGCGTCAGATAGTTCCATCTACGTGTTTTTAAATGTTCTTCCAGCCTCGTGAAAACAGACAACTGTTTGTATCTTCTGGATTTAAGGCAACTTATCATGTTTGTGATGATTTTAATAAAACGTTTTCTTAAAAAATAAAAAATGTACAAATGTTTGAATACAAACCCTCTACGGCGTATCCAGTAAACGCTGTATAGAAAATATATAGATATAATATTTTTTTCTATTTTTAAAATGTACAAATGTTCCCGGAGCTCTTTCTTCCCCCGAGCTTCCTGTTTCTCTGTTCATATGTTCTGTACATCCCTCAGCAGCCTCCTCTCCTCTCCCTCTTTCAGAAACACAATATCAACAATTGTTATGTACAGCGAGGGGTTTCAGGAGGAGTCTGTGCAGGGTGATGGGGGCGGGGGTAGAGGTGGTGAGAGTAGGAGCGCTCCGTATAGGGGAGGGGGGCAGCTCTCACAGTTCTCCTCCGCTGACAGGTACTGGCTGCGGGGGGTGGGGGGTGGGGGAAAGGGTTCCGAGTCGTAGTTCAGGTCGCTGGTGTAACCTTTGGCGACGCCGGAGTTGGAGGTGGGCGGGGCGCGGCGTCCGGGGGTGTAGTCGCTGTCGCAGACGTCCGTGGAGCAGGGGGTTGTGGGAGGGGCGAAGTGACTGTAGGTGTAGGGACGGTAACTGGGGACAGGAAGGAGAGCAGATACATTAATTAGCACGACAGAAGAAGAGATCAGTCTCCAGACACACGTTACCAACCTGGTGTACATTTACATGACTGACTGTTTGAAGAAGAGATCAGTATCCAGACATTATGAGAAGACGGGCTCAGCGGAGGTCAGAACCAGAACCAGTCAGAACCAGAAGCAGACAGAACCAGTCAGAACCAGAACAGAACCAGAACCAGTCAGAACCAGAACAGAACCAGTCAGAACCAGAAGCAGACAGAACCAGTCAGAACCAGAAGCAGACAGAACCAGACAGAACCAGTCAGAACCAGAACCAGTCAGAACCAGAACCAGTCAGAACCAGTCAGAACCAGACAGAACCAGAAGCAGACAGAAGCAGACAGAACCAGTCAGAACCAGAAGCAGACAGAACCAGTCAGAACCAGAAGCAGACAGAACCAGTCAGAACCAGAAGCAGACAGAACCAGAACTAGTCAGAACCAGAGTCGCTCTGGATAAGAGCGTCTGCTAAATGACTTAAATGTAATGTAAATGTAACTAGTCAGAACCAGTCAGAACCAGAACCAGTCAGAACCAGTCAGAACCAGAACCAGTCAGAACCAGAAGCAGACAGCAAATGATCAGACCTGTAGTTTCATATGTTGACTAGTCTTCCTGGATATGTCATTATATTATTACTATAATATTAACATTATATTACTACTATAATATTAACATTATACTACTACTATAATATTAACATTATATTACTACTATAATATTAACATTATATTACTACTATAATATTAACATTATATTACTACTATAATATTACATTATATTACTATAATATATTATATTACCATTATATTACTACTATAATATTAACATTATTACTACTATAATATTAACATTTATTACTACTATAATATTAACATTATATTACTACTATAATATTAACATTATATTACTACTATAATATTAACATTATATTACTACTATAATATTAACATTATATTACTACTATAATATTAACATTATATTACTACTATAATATTAACATTATATTACTACTATTATATTAACATTATATTACTACTATAATATTAACATTATATTACTACTATAATATTAACATTATATTACTACTATAATATTAACATTATATTACTACTATAATATAACATTATTAACTATAATATTAACATATTACTACTATAATATTAACATTATATTACTACTATAATATTAACATTATATTACTACTATAATATTAACATTATATTACATTATATTACTATAATATTAACATTATATTACTACTATAATATTATTACTATATAATATTAACATTATATTACTACTATAATATTAACATTATATTAACTATAATATTAACATTATATTACTACTATAATATTAACATTATTACTACTATAATATTAACATTATATTACTACTATAATATTAACATTATATTAACATTATAATATTAATATTATACTATAATATTAACATTATATTAACATTATATTATATTACTACTATAATAACATTATATTACTACTATAATATTAACATTATATTACTACTATAATATTAACATTATATTATATACTACTATAATATATTATATATTATTACTATAATATTAACATTATATTACTACTATAATATTACATTATATTACTACTATAATATTAACATTATATTACTACTATAATATAATATTAACATTATATTACTACTATAATATTAACATTATATTACTACTATATATATTAACATTATATTACTACTACTATAATATTAACATTATATTACTACTATAATATAACATTATATTACTACTATAATATTAACATTATATTACTACTATAATATTAACATTATATTACTACTATAATATTAACATTATATTACTACTATAATATTATTATATTAACATTATATTACTACTATAATATTAACATTATATTACTACTATAATATTAACATTATATTACTATTATAATATTAACATTATATTACTACTATAATATTAACATTATATTACTACTATAATATTAACATTATATTACTACTATAATATTAACATTATATTACTACTATAATATTAACATTATATTACTACTATAATATTAACATTATATTACTACTATAATATTAACATTATATTACTACTATAATATTAACATTATATTACATTACTATAATATTAACATTATATTACTACTATAATATTAACATTATATTACTACTATAATATTAACATTATATTACTACTATAATATTAACATTATATTTACTATAATATTAACATTATATTACTACTATAATATTAACATATTACTACTATAATATTAACATTATATTACTACTATAATATTAACATTATATTACTACTATAATATTATATTACTACTATAATATTATTATATTACTACTATAATATTAACATTATATTACTACTATAATATATTAACATTATATTACTACTATAATATTAACATTATATTACTACTATAATATTAACTACTATAATTAACATTATATTACTACTATAATATTAACATTATATTACTACTATATAATATATTATATTAACTATAATATTAACATTATATTACTACTATAATATTAACATTATATTACTACTATAATATTAACATTATATTACTACTATAATATTAACATTATATTACTACTATAATATTAAATTACTATATATAACATTATATTATAATATTAACATTATATTACTACTATAATATTAACATTATATTACTACTATAATATTAACATTATATTACTACTATAATATTAACATTATATTACTACTATAATATTAACATTATATTAACATTATATTACTACTATAATATTAACATTATATTACTACTATAATATTAACATTATATTACTACTATAATATTAACATTATATTACTACTATAATATTAACATTATATTACTAACATTATATTACTACTATAATATTAACATTATATTAACATTATATTACTACTATAATATTAACATTATATTACTACTATAATATAATAACATTATATTACTACTATAATATTAACATTATATTAACATTATATTACTACTATAATATTAACATTATATTACTACTATAATATTAACATTATATTACTACTATAATATTAACATTATATTACTACTATAATATTAACATTATATTACTACTATAATATTAACATTATATTATACTATAATATTAACATTATATTACTACTATATAATTATATTAACATTATATTACTACTATAATATTAACATTATATTACTACTATAATATTAACATTATATTACTACTATAATATTAACATTATATTACTACTATAATATTAACATTATATTACTACTATAATATTAACATTATATTACATTATATTACTACTATAATATTAACATTATATTACTATATAATATTAACATTATATTACTACTATAATATTAACATTATATTACTATAATACATTATAATATATTACATTATATTAACATTATATTACTACTATATATAACATATATTACTACTATAATATTAATTATATTAACATTATATTACTACTATAATTATATTTATATATTAACATTATATTACTACTATAATATTAACATTATATTAATATTAACATTATATTAATATTAACATTATATTAACATTACTACTATAATATTAACATTATATTAACTATATATTAACATTATATTACTACTATAATATAACATTATATTAACATTATATTACTACTATAATATAACATTATATTACTACTATAATATTAACATTATATTACTACTATAATATTAACATTATATTATTACTATAATATTAACATTATATTAACATTATATTACTACTATAATATTAACATTATATTACTACTATAATATATTAACTATTATATTAACATTATATTACTACTATAATATTAACATTATATTACTACTATAATATTAACATTATATTATATTACTACTATAATATTAACATTATATTACTACTATAATATTAACATTATATTACTACATTATATTACTACTATAATATTATTATATTACATTATATTATTACTATAATATTAACATTATATTACTACTATAATATTAACATTATATTACTACTATAATATTAACATTATATACTATAATATTAACATTATATTACTACTATAATATTAACATTATATTACTACGTAACATTATATTAGGATAAGACAACATTATATTACTACTATAATAGACAATTACTACTATAAGGAGAGACAACCGTGGCGAGGAGAGACAACCGTGGCGAGGAGAGACAACCGTGGCGAGGAGAGACAACCGTGGCGAGGAGAGACAACCGTGGCGAGGAGAGACAACCGTGGCGAGGAGAGACAACCGTGGCGGGGAGAGACAACCGTGGCGGGAGAGACAACCGTGGCGAGGAGAGACAATCGTGGCGAGGAGAGAGGGTTACCTGTATGAACGGTGCGTTGACGGGCTGTTGGAGGAGTAGCCAAACTCCATGGTGTACTGAGACCTGACGGTCGCAGGAGATGGAGGAGGGTTCAGGATCTGGAGAGGAGACAGAGAGGAGAGAAAGAAGAGGAGATGGAGGAGAGAGAGAGAAGAGGAGAGAGAGAGAGAGAGAGAGAGAAGGAGAGAGAGGAGAGGAGAGAAAGAAGAGAGAGAGAGAGGAGAGGAGAGAAAGAAGAGGAGAGAAAGAGAGAGGAGGAGAGGGAGAGAGAGAAGGAGGAGAGAAAAGGAGAGGAGGGAGAAGAGGAGAGAAAGAAGAGGAGAGGGAGGAGAGAGGGAGGAGAGAGGAGATGGAGGGAGGAGATGGAGGGAGGAGATGGAGGGAGGAGATGGAGGGAGGAGATGGAGGGAGGAGATGGAAGGAGGAGAGAATGGAGAGGAGAGGAGGAGATGGAGAGAAAGAAGAGGAGATGGAGGAGAGAGGGAGGAGAGAGGGAGGAGAGAGGGAGGAGAGAGGGAGGAGAGAGGGAGGAGAGAGAAGAGGGAGGAGAGAAAAGGAGAGGGAGGAGAGAAAAGGAGAGAAAGAAGAGAGGGAGGAGAGAGGGAGGAGAGAGGGAGGAGAGAGGGAGGAGAGAGGGAGGAGAGAGGGAGGAGAGAGGGAGGAGAGAGGGAGGAGAGAGGAGATGGAGGGAGGAGAGAGGGAGGAGAGAGATGGAGGAGAGAGGAGATGGAGGGAGGAGAAAGAGGAGAGAGGAGGAGAAAGAGAGACATGGAGAAGTTCAAAATCAAATCGTTATTCATCACATGCGCCAAATAGAACAGGTGTAAAATTTACAGTGAGATGTTGACTTATGAACTATTTCCCACAATGCAGTTAAAATGTTACTAAATAAATAAAGGAAATAGAGTCAACGAGCAGGGGTACCAGTACCGGGTCAACGTGCAGGGGTACCAGTACCGGGTCAACGAGCAGGGGTACCAGTACCGGGTCAACGAGCAGGGGTACCAGTACCGGGTCAACGAGCAGGGGTACCAGTACCGGGTCAACGAGCAGGGGTACCAGTACCGGGTCAACGAGCAGGGGTACCAGTACCGGGGTCAACGTGCAGGGGTACCAGTACCGGGGGTCAACGTGCAGGGGTACCAGTACCGGGTCAACGCGCATGGTTACCAGTACCGGGTCAACGTGCAGGGGTACCAGATAGTTGAGGTAATATGTACATGTAGGTAGAGGTAAAGTGACTAGACAATCAGGATAGATAATAAACAGTAACAGCAGTGCGTCGTGCTGAACCCGCCCCTAATGAGGTAACATAACTGAACCCGCCCCCTAATGAGGTAACATAACTGAACCCGCCCCTAATGAGGTAACATAGCTGAACCCGCCCCTAATGAGGTAACATAGCTGAACCCGCCCCCTAATGAGGTAACATAGCTGAACCCGCCCCTAATGAGGTAACATAGCTGAACCCGCCCCCTAATGAGGTAACATAGCTGAACCCGCCCCCTAATGAGGTAACATAACTGAACTAGTCGTGCTGAACCCGCCCCTAATGAGGTAACATAATTGAACTAGTCGTGCTGAACCCGCCCCCTAATGAGGTAACATAATTGAACTAGTCGTGCTGAACCCGCCCCCTAATGAGGTAACATAGCTGAACCCGCCCCTAATGAGGTAACATAACTGAACGCGCCCCCTAATGAGGTAACATAACTGAACGCGCCCCCTAATGAGGTAACATAGCTGAACCCGCCCCTAATGAGGTAACATAACTGAACCCGCCCCCTAATGAGGTAACATAGCTGAACTAGTCGTGCTGAACCCGCCCCTAATGAGGTAACATAACTGAACCCGCCCCTAATGAGGTAACATAACTGAACTAGTCGTGCTGAACCCGCCCCCTAATGAGGTAACATAGCTGAACCCGCCCCTAATGAGGTAACATAACTGAACTAGTCGTGCTGAACCCGCCCCTAATGAGGTAACATAGCTGAACCCGCCCCTAATGAGGTAACATAGCTGAACCCGCCCCCTAATGAGGTAACATAACTGAACTAGTCGTGCTGAACCCGCCCCCTAATGAGGTAACATAACTGAACCCGCCCCCTAATGAGGTAACATAACTGAACTAGTCGTGCTGAACCCGCCCCCTAATGAATGAGGTAACATAACTGAACTAGTCGTGCTGAACCCGCCCCCTAATGAGGTAACATAACTGAACGCGCCCCCTAATGAGGTAACATAACTGAACTAGTCGTGCTGAACCCGCCCCCTAATGAGGTAACATAACTGAACTAGGTTGAGCCTAACAAATGGTTAACGGTCCGGTTCCCCAGTAGTCTAGTTTCAGAACAGCCCTTATTATGAGTCATACCTTCTGAACGGTACGGGCCAGAACCTGGCCATGAAACGCAGTAGGCTAGGTGGGAGGGTTGAGGGGACCTGGCTATGAAACGCAGTAGGCTAGGTGGGAGGGTTGAGGGTACCTGGATATGAAACGCAGTAGGCTAGGTGGGAGGGTTGAGGGGACCTTGATATGAAACGCAGTAGGCTAGGTGGGAGGGTTGAGGGGACCTTGATATGAAACGCAGTAGGCTAGGTGGGAGGGTTGAGGGGACCTTGATATGAAACGCAGTAGGCTAGGTGGGAGGGTTGAGGGTACCTGGATATGAAACGCAGTAGTCTAAGTGGGAGGGTTGAGGGGACCTTGATATGAAACGCAGTAGGCTAGGTGGGAGGGTTGAGGGGACCTGGATATGAAACGCAGTAGGCTAGGTGGGAGGGTTGAGGGGACCTGGATATGAAAAGCAGTAGGCTAGGTGGGAGGGTTGAGGGGACCTGGATATGAAAAGCAGTAGGCTAGGTGGGAGGGTTGAGGGGACCTGGATATGAAACGCTGTAGGCTAAGTGAGAGGGTTGAGTGAGACTACAAATTGAAAACGGCCTAGTTTCTCGACTCAAGGGAGAGAAGAACATACCTGGACTGTTTAACTATTCAACTCAATGCTGCTATAGTTTCTCATTAAAACACACCTGTTATTCAACTCAATGCTGCTATAGTTTCTCATTAAAACATACCTGTTATTCAACTCAATGCTGCTATAGTTTCTCATTAAAACATACCTGTTATTCAACTCAATGCTGCTATAGTTTCTCATTTGGTAATGCAGGTTGTGTTGGTTAACCAGGAAAAGGGAAGCTAACTAGATGACTGGTGGGGACTGGTTCGGTTTGAGGAAGCTAACTAGATGACTGGTGGGGACTGGTTCGGTTCGGGGAAGCTAACTAGATGACTGGTGGGGACTGGTTCGGTTTGAGGAAGCTAACTAGATGACTGGTGGGGACTGGTTCGGTTCGGGGAAGCTAACTAGATGACTGGTGGGGACTGGTTCGGTTCGGGGAAGCTAACTAGATGACTGGTGGGGACTGGTTCGGTTCGGGGAAGCTAACTAGATGACTGGTGGGGACTGGTTCGGGACGGGGAAGCTAACTAGATGACTGGTGGGGACTGGTTCGGTTCGGGGAAGCTAACTAGATGACTGGTGGAGACTGGTTCGGTTCGGGAAGCTAACTAGATGACTGGTGGGGACTGGGTCGGGGCGAGGAAGCTAACTAGATGACTGGTGGGGACTGGTTGGTCGGGACGAGGAAGCTAACTAGATGACTGGTGGGGACTGGTTCGGTCGGGACGAGGAAGCTAACTAGATGACTGGTGGGGACTGGTTCGGTCGGGACGGAAGCTAACTAGATGGAAGCTAACTAGATGACTGGTGGGGACTGGTTCGGTCGGGACGAGGAAGCTAACTAGATGACTGGTGGGGACTGGTTCGGTCGGGACAAGGAAGCTAACTAGATGACTGGTGGGGACTGGTTGGTCGGGACAAGGAAGCTAACTAGATGACTGGTGGGGACTGGTTGGGAAGCTAACTAGATGACTAGTGGGGACTGGTTCGGGGACGAGGAAGCTAACTAGATGACTGGTGGGGACTGGTTCGGGGGGAAGCTAACTAGATGACTGGTGGGGACTGGTTCGGGGAAGCTAACTAGATGACTGGTGGGGACTGGTTCGGTCGGACTAGATGACTGGTGGGGAAGCTAACTAGATGACTGGTGGGGACTGGTTCGGGACGAGGAAGCTAACTAGATGACTGGTGGGGACTGGTTCGGTGGGGACGAGGAAGCTAACTAGATGACTGGTGGGGACTGGTTGGTCGGGACGAGGAAGCTAACTAGATGACTGGTGGGGACTGGTTCGGACGGGACAAGGAAGCTAACTAGATGACTGGTGGGGACTGGTTCGGGGGGAAGCTAACTAGATGACTGGTGGGGACTGGTTCGGGACGAGGAAGCTAACTAGATGACTGGTGGGGACTGGTTCGGTTCGGGGAAGCTAACTAGATGACTGGTGGGGACTGGTTCGGGACGAGGAAGCTAACTAGATGACTGGTGGGGACTGGTTCGGTTCGGGGAAGCTAACTAGATGACTGGTGGGGACTGGTTCGGTTCGGGGAAGCTAACTAGATGACTGGTGGGGACTGGTTCGGTCGGGACGAGGAAGCTAACTAGATGACTGGTGGGGACTGGTTCGGTTCGGGGAAGCTAACTAGATGACTGGTGGGACTGGTTCGGTTCGGGGAAGCTAACTAGATGACTGGTGGGGACTGGTTCGGTACGAGGAAGCTAACTAGATGACTGGTGGGGACTGGTTCGGTCGGGACGAGGAAGCTAACTAGATGACTGGTGGGGACTGGTTCGGTCGGGACAAGGAAGCTAACTAGATGACTGGTGGGGACTGGTTGGTCGGGACAAGGAAGCTAACTAGATGACTGGTGGGGACTGGCTAACTAGATGACTGGTGGGGACTGGTTCGGGGAAGCTAACTAGATGACTGGTGGGGACGGGGGAAGCTAACTAGATGACTGGTGGGGACTGGTTCGGGAGGAAGCTAACTAGATGACTGGTGGGGACTGGTTCGGTCGGGACGAGGAAGCTAACTAGATGAGATGACTGGTGGGGACTGGTTCGGTTCGGGAAGCTAACTAGATGACTGGTGGGGACTGGTTCGGTTCGGGGGAAGCTAACTAGATGACTGGTGGGGACTGGTGGGGACTAGATGACTGGTGGGGACTGGTTCGGGAAGCTAACTAGATGACTGGTGGGGACTGGTTCGGGGGGAAGCTAACTAGATGACTGGTGGGGACTGGTAACTAGATCTGGGGGGGAAGCTAACTAGATGACTGGTGGGGACTGGTTCGGGGAGGAAGCTAACTAGATGACTGGTGGGGACTGGTTCTAACTAGATGACTGGGGAAGCTAACTAGATGACTGGTGGGGACTGTTCGGTTCGGGGGGAATGCTAACTAGATGACTGGTGGGGACTGGTTCGGTTCGGGAAGCTAACTAGAGATGACTGGTGGGGACTGATGTGGTGGGGACTGGTTCGGGGAAGCTAACTAGATGACTGGTGGGGACTGGTTCGGTCGGGACGAGGAAGCTAACTAGATGACTGGTGGGGACTGGTTTGGGGACTGGAGGAAGCTAACTAGATGACTGGTGGGGACTGGTTCGGTTCGGGGAAGCTAACTAGATGACTGGTGGGGACTGGTTCGGTTCGGGGAAGCTAACTAGATGACTGGTGGGGACTGGTTCGGTCGGGACGAGGACGCTAACTAGATGACTGGTGGGGACTGGTTGGGGACTGGTCGGGACGAGGAAGCTAACTAGATGACTGGTGGGGACTGGTTCGGTCGGGACGAGGAAGCCAACTAGATGACTGGTGGGGACTGGTTCGGGGAAGCTAACTAGATGACTGGTGGGGACTGGTTCGGGACGAGGAAGTTAACTAGATGGCTGGTGGGGACTGGTTCGGTTCGGGGAAGCTAACTAGATGACTGGTGGGGACTGGTTCGGTTCGGGGAAGCTAACTAGATGACTGGTGGGGACTGGTTCGGTCGGGACGAGGACGCTAACTAGATGACTGGTGGGGACTGGTTCGGTCGGGACGAGGAAGCTAACTAGATGACTGGTGGGGACTGGTTCGGGACGAGGAAGTTAACTAGATGGCTGGTGGGGACTGGTTCGGGACGAGGAATCTAACTAGATGACTGGTGGGGACTGGTTCGGTACGAGCAAGCAGGGGAGGCGCCTGGCGATATGCATTTAGTCAGTCCATCTTTTCCTGGTCCACTCAGTCAGTTATAGTCAAAAGCCACAGAAAAAAAGTTTGACGGGACTTTTGAGTCACTATTTTTTTGTTGACGAAATTAACACTGGTTCAAAGTGTGTGTCTGTATTTTTTAATTTAACCTGTATTTATCTGGGGAAGTCAGTTAAGAACAAATTATTATTTACAATGACGGCCAAACCCAGACGGCCAATTGTGCCCCGCTCTATGGGACTCCCAATCACGGCCGGTTGGATTCAAACCAGGGTCTGTAGTGACGCCTCAAGCACTGAGATGCAGTAACTTAGACCGCTGTAAGGTGTGTGTGTGTGCCGTACCGGGGGGAAGTAAGTGCCCTTGGTGGAGGAGGAGCTTGAGGAGGAGGCTCCAGTTACGTGGGCGCGGTCGTAAGGGGGGCCACTGGACCCGCCCATGATGCTCAACGAACCAATCACAGACTTCCCCCTGGACATACCTGAAGACAAGACAAAGTAGCAAGAGTCAACAAGACAAAGTAGCAGGAGTCAACAAGACAAAGTAGCAGGAGTCAACAAAGACAATCATTTCTCATATAACACTAACAGTAAACAGGTTCGGAGGGTCAGATCAAGGTCGGCAAGAGTCAACAGACAAAGAAAGGAGTCAACAACAAAGACAATCATTTCTCATGATAACACTAACAGTAAACAGGTTCGGACTGGGGGGGTCATGAGGTTCGGACTGGGGGGGAGGTTCGGACTGGGGGAGGTTCATGAGGTTCGGACTGGGGGGGGTCATGAGGTTCGGACTGGGGGTCATGAGGTTCGGACTGGGGGTCATGAGGTTCGGACTGGGGGGTCATGAGGTTCGGACTGGGGGGGTCGTGAGGTTCGGACTGGGGGTCGGAGGTCGGACTGGGGGTCGGAGGTTCGGACTGGGGGTCGTGAGGTTCGGACTGGGGGTCGTGAGGTTCGGACTGGGGGTCGTGAGGTTCGGACTGGGGGTCGTGAGGTTCGGACTGGGGGTCATGAGGTTCGGACTGGGGGGGTCGGACTGGGGTGAGGTTCGGACTGGGGGTCGTGAGGTTCGGACTGGGGTCGTGAGGTTCGGACTGGGGGTCGTGAGGTTCGGACTGAGGGGGGTCATGAGGTTCGGACTGGGGTCATGAGGTTCGGACTGGGGTCATGAGGTTCGGACTGGGGTCATGAGGTTCGGACTGGGGTAGATGGGTCACTGGGGTGAGGTTCGGACTGGGGGAGGTTCGGACTGGGGTCATGAGGTTCGGACTGGGGTCATGAGGTTCGGACAAGGGGTCATGAGGTTCGTTCGGACTGGGGTCATGAGGTTCGGACTGGGGTCATGAGGTTCGGACTGGTCATGAGGTTCGGACTGGGGTCATGAGGTTCGGACTGGGGTGTCTCATCACATTGTATCGGTCACATGCAGATTGTAGCTATAGATGGTGATATCTCTCTAGGAGCTGATCCATCTGTCTGTGTGGTGTGGCGAGCGGTCTTACCTGGCAGAGACCCGGACAGAGAGGCAGGGTGAGGTACATAACCCAGAGAAACAGAAGGGCCGTGAACCACCAAGTCATTGGTTACAGTCTCCCTGTCATCCTTCATCTGGGGACAGAGCACGCTGGCACACCAAGTAGATGGCACCCACCACAAACAGCGCCATGACAACCCCCACAATGGAGCCGATGGTGTTGGTGGGCTGGGAGGACGGCTCTTCAGTCGGGTCTGGGGGGGGCAGAGGAGGAGCTTACTAGAAGGACATTATTCCATGTTTAGTTGAGAGATCCAGCAGGTAAAATAGTACCTTTTAGCCAGGTAGTTGGAACACATTCTTCACCCCATCATGTAGACACACTATAGATAAACTGGTCTAGGATCAGATCTGTCTTTTAGACACACTGTAAACTGGTCTAGGATCAGAGATAAATCTAGGATCAGATCTGTCTTTGGACTTACAGCAGCCCATCTCTGTCCGATAAAGTTGTCAGAGCAGTCTGTAGAGTGGTCACACTTCTGATGTTTCCCCACACACTGACCGCTGGAACAGCTGAAGTGGTCCGGAGAGCAGCGCACTGGAGAGGGTTAAACCCGATAAATTAAACCAGGTTTAAACCAGGTTAAACCAGGTTCAGCAGTAATCTACATTAGACTGGAGATGTGCCTCTCCCTCTCTGTGTGTGAGAGATGTGCCTCTCCCTCTCTCTGTGTGTGAGAGAGATGTGCCTCTCCCTCTCTGTGTGTGTGAGAGAGATGTGCCTCTCCCTCTCTGTGTGTGTGTGAGAGATGTGCCTCTCCCTCTCTGTGTGTGTGAGAGAGATGTGCCTCTCCCTCTCTGTGTGTGTGAGAGAGATGTGCCTCTCCCTCTCTGTGTGTGTGAGAGAGATGTGCCTCTCCCTCTCTGTGTGTGTGAGAGAGATGTGCCTCTCCCTCTCTGTGTGTGAGAGAGATGTGCCTCTCCCTCTCTGTGTGTGTGAGAGAGATGTGCCTCTCCCTCTGTGTGTGTGAGAGATGTGCCTCTCCCTCTCTGTGTGTGAGAGAGATGTGCCTCTCCCTCTCTGTGTGTGAGAGAGATGTGCCCTCTCTGTGTGTGTGAGAGTCTTGCCTCTCCATTTGTCTGTGTGAGAGAGATGTGACCTCTCCGTTCTGTGAGGCTGAGAGAGATGTGTCTGAGATGTCTCACTGAAACTCTGAATCTGAGAGAGATGTGCCTCTCCCTCTCGCTGCTGTGTGTCTCCACTCTGTGAGAGAGATGTGCCTCTCCCTCTCACGTGTGTGTGAGAGAGATGTGCCTCTCCCTCTCTGTGTGTTCTGGAGAAGATGTGCCTCTTCTCTGGGTGTGAGAGAGATGTGCCTCTCCCTGTTCTGTGGTGTGTGAGAGAGATGTGCCTCTTCTGTGGGGAGAGAGATGACCTTACCTGTTCTGGAGTGTGAGAGAGATGGTTCCCTCTCTGTGTGGAGAGAGAGATGTGCCTTACAACTGTTCTGTGTGTGAGAGAGATGTGCCTCTCCCTCTCTGTGAGGTGTGAGAGAGGAGTGCCTCTACCCTCTCTGTGAGGAGAGGAGAGACATGTTACAACTGTTCTGGAGGAGGAGAGGAGAGACAGGTTGCAACTCCCTCTCTGTGTGTGAGAGAGATGTGCCTCTCCCTCTCTGTGAGTGAGGAGAGGAGAGACATGGTTCTCTGTTCTGAGGAGGAGAGTGAGAGAGATGTACTCTCCCTCTCTGTTCTGGAGAGAGCTCTCTCTGTGTGTGTGAGAGGATGAGCCTTACAACTCTCTGTGTGTGAGAGAGATGTGCAGGTTCCCTCTCTGGAGTGTGAGGAGATGTGCCTTCCCTCTCTGGTGTGTGAGAGAGATGTGCCTCTCCCTCTCTGTGTGAGTGAGAGAGATGTGCCTCTACTCTCTGTTCTCTGTGTGTGAGAGAGATGTGCCTCTCCCTCTCTGGGTGAGAGAGATGTGCAGGTTCCCTGTTCTGGGTGTGAGAGATGTGCCTCTCCCTCTTGTGTGCCCTCCCTCTCTGTGTGTGAGAGATGTGCCTCTCCCTCTCTGTGTGAGGAGAGATGTGCCTCTACCCTGTTCTGGAGGAGTGTGAGAGAGATGTTATAACTGTTCTGGGGGAGGAGAGATGTGCCTCTCCAACTCTCTGGTGTGAGAGAGATGTGCCTTACCCTGTTCTGTGTGAGGAGAGAGATGTGCCTCTCCCTCTCTGTGTGAGGAGAGATGTGCCTCAACTCTCTGTGAGGAGGAGAGACAGGTTACTCCCTGTTCTGTGAGGAGGAGAGACAGTGCCTCTACAACTGTTCTGGGGGGGAGGCTGAGGAGAGATGTGTTACCTCTCTGTGTGAGAGAGAGACAGGTGCCAACTCCCCTCTGGTGAGAGAGGAGAGCAGGTTACGCCTGTTCTGGAGGAGGGAGAGAGACAGGTTACAACTGTTCTGGGGGAGGATGACAGGTTACAACTGTTCTGGGGGAGAGAGACAGGTTACAACTGTTCTGGGGGAGGAGAGACAGGTTACAACTGTTCTGGGGGAGGAGAGACAGGTTACAACTGTTCTGGAGGAGGAGAGACAGGTTACAACTGTTCTGGGGAGGAGAGGAGAGACAGGTTACAACTGTTCTGGGGGAGAGGAGAGACAGGTTACAACTGTTCTGAGGAGGAGAGGAGAGACAGGTTACAACTGTTCTGGAGGAGGAGAGGAGAGACAGGTTACAACTGTTCTGGGGAGGAGAGGAGAGACAGGTTACAACTGTTCTGGAGGAGGAGAGACAGGTTACAACTGTTCTGGAGGAGGAGAGACAGGTTACAACTGTTCTGGGGAGGAGAGGAGAGACAGGTTACAACTGTTCTGGGGAGAGAGGAGAGACAGGTTACAACTGTTCTGGAGGAGGAGAGGAGAGACAGGTTACAACTGTTCTGGAGGAGGAGAGAGAGACAGGTTACAACTGTTCTGGAGGAGGAGAGGAGAGACAGGTTACAACTGTTCTGGAGGAGGAGAGGAGAGACAGGTTACAACTGTTCTGGAGGAGGAGAGGAGAGACAGGTTACAACTGTTCTGGAGGAGGAGAGGAGAGACAGGTTACAACTGTTCTGGAGGAGAGAGAGAGACAGGTTACAACTGTTCTGGAGGAGGAGAGGAGAGACAGGTTACAACTGTTCTGGAGGAGGAGAGGAGAGACAGGTTACAACTGTTCTGGAGGAGGAGAGGAGAGACAGGTTATAACTGTTCTGGAGGAGGAGAGGAGAGACAGGTTACAACTGTTCTGGGGGAGGAGAGACAGGTTACAACTGTTCTGGGGGAGGAGAGGAGAGACAGGTTACAACTGTTCTGGAGGAGGAGAGACAGGTTACAACTGTTCTGGAGGAGGAGAGACAGGTTACAACTGTTCTGGGGGAGGAGAGACAGGTTATAACTGTTCTGGAGGAGGAGAGACAGGTTACAACTGTTCTGGAGGAGGAGAGACAGGTTACAACTGTTCTGGAGGAGGAGAGGAGAGACAGGTTACAACTGTTCTGGAGGAGGAGAGGAGAGACAGGTTACAACTGTTCTGGAGGAGGAGGAGAGACAGGTTACAACTGTTCTGGAGGAGGAGAGGAGAGACAGGTTACAACTGTTCTGGAGGAGGAGAGGAGAGACAGGTTACAACTGTTCTGGAGGAGGAGAGGAGAGACAGGTTACAACTGTTCTGGAGGAGGAGAGGAGAGACAGGTTACAACTGTTCTGGAGGAGGAGAGGAGAGACAGGTTACAACTGTTCTGGGGGAGGAGAGGAGAGACAGGTTACAACTGTTCTGGAGGAGGAGAGACAGGTTACAACTGTTCTGGAGGGAGGAGAGACAGGTTACAACTGTTCTGGAGGAGGAGAGACAGGTTACAACTGTTCTGGAGGAGGAGAGGAGAGACAGGTTACAACTGTTCTGGAGGAGGAGAGGAGAGACAGGTTACAACTGTTCTGGAGGAGGAGAGGAGAGACAGGTTACAACTGTTCTGGAGGAGGAGAGGAGAGACAGGTTATAACTGTTCTGGAGGAGGAGAGGAGAGACAGGTTACAACTGTTCTGGAGGGAGGAGAGACAGGTTACAACTGTTCTGGGGGAGGAGAGACAGGTTACAACTGTTCTGGGGAGGAGAGGAGAGACAGGTTACAACTGTTCTGGAGGAGGAGAGGAGAGACAGGTTACAACTGTTCTGGAGGAGGAGAGGAGAGACAGGTTACAACTGTTCTGGAGGAGGAGAGGAGAGACAGGTTACAACTGTTCTGGAGGAGGAGAGGTTACAACTGTTCTGGGGGAGGAGAGGTTACAACTGTTCTGGGGGAGGAGAGACAGGTTACAACTGTTCTGGGGGGGGAGGAGAGACAGGTTACAACTGTTCTGGGGAGGAGAGGAGAGACAGGTTACAACTGTTCTGGGGAGGAGAGGAGAGACAGGTTACAACTGTTCTGGAGGAGAGGAGAGACAGGTTACAACTGTTCTGGAGGAGGAGAGACAGGTTACAACTGTTCTGGGGGAGGAGAGGAGAGACAGGTTACAACTGTTCTGGGGAGGAGAGGAGAGACAGGTTACAACTGTTCTGGGGAGGAGAGGAGAGACAGGTTACAACTGTTCTGGGGGAGGAGAGACAGGTTACAACTGTTCTGGAGGGGGAGGAGAGACAGGTTACAACTGTTCTGGGGGAGGGAGGAGAGACAGGTTACAACTGTTCTGGAGGAGAGGAGAGACAGGTTACAACTGTTCTGGGGGAGGAGGGACAGGTTACAACTGTTCTGGAGGAGAGGAGGGACAGGTTACAACTGTTCTGGAGGAGGAGAGGAGAGACAGGTTACAACTGTTCTGGGGAGGAGAGGAGAGACAGGTTACAACTGTTCTGGGGGAGGAGAGACAGGTTACAACTGTTCTGGAGGAGAGGAGAGACAGGTTACAACTGTTCTGGGGGAGGAGAGGAGAGACAGGTTACAACTGTTCTGGAGGAGGAGAGGAGAGACAGGTTACAACTGTTCTGGAGGAGGAGAGGAGAGACAGGTTACAACTGTTCTGGGGGAGGAGAGGAGAGACAGGTTACAACTGTTCTGGGGGAGGGAGAGACAGGTTACAACTGTTCTGGGGGAGGAGAGGAGAGACAGGTTACAACTGTTCTGGAGGAGAGGAGAGACAGGTTACAACTGTTCTGGAGGAGGAGAGGAGAGACAGGTTACAACTGTTCTGGAGGAGAGGAGAGACAGGTTACAACTGTTCTGGGGAGGAGAGGAGAGACAGGTTACAACTGTTCTGGGGGAGAGGAGAGACAGGTTATAACTGTTCTGGAGGAGAGACAGGTTACAACTGTTCTGGAGGAGGAGAGGAGAGACAGGTTACAACTGTTCTGGAGAGAGGAGAGACAGGTTACAACTGTTCTGGGGGAGGAGAGACAGGTTATAACTGTTCTGGAGGAGAGGAGAGACAGGTTACAACTGTTCTGGGGGAGGAGAGACAGGTTACAACTGTTCTGGAGGAGGAGAGACAGGTTACAACTGTTCTGGAGGAGGAGAGGAGAGACAGGTTACAACTGTTCTGGAGGAGGAGAGACAGGTTACAACTGTTCTGGAGGAGGAGAGACAGGTTATAACTGTTCTGGGGGAGGAGAGGAGAGACAGGTTACAACTGTTCTGGAGGAGGAGAGACAGGTTACAACTGTTCTGGAGGAGGAGAGACAGGTTATAACTGTTCTGGAGGAGGAGAGACAGGTTACAACTGTTCTGGAGGAGGAGAGACAGGTTATAACTGTTCTGGAGGAGGAGAGACAGGTTACAACTGTTCTGGAGGAGGAGAGGAGAGACAGGTTATAACTGTTCTGGAGGAGGAGAGACAGGTTACAACTGTTCTGGAGGAGGAGAGGAGAGACAGGTTACAACTGTTCTGGAGGAGGAGAGGAGAGACAGGTTACAACTGTTCTGGAGGAGGAGAGGAGAGACAGGTTACAACTGTTCTGGAGGAGGAGAGACAGGTTACAACTGTTCTGGAGGAGGAGAGACAGGTTACAACTGTTCTGGAGGAGGAGAGGAGAGACAGGTTACAACTGTTCTGGAGGAGGAGAGACAGGTTACAACTGTTCTGGAGGAGGAGAGGAGAGACAGGTTACAACTGTTCTGGAGGAGGAGAGACAGGTTACAACTGTTCTGGAGGAGGAGAGGAGAGACAGGTTACAACTGTTCTGGAGGAGGAGAGGAGAGACAGGTTACAACTGTTCTGGAGGAGGAGAGGAGAGACAGGTTACAACTGTTCTGGAGGAGGAGAGGAGAGACAGGTTATAACTGTTCTGGGGGAGGAGAGGAGAGACAGGTTACAACTGTTCTGTAGGAGGAGAGGAGAGACAGGTTACAACTGTTCTGGGGGAGGAGAGGAGAGACAGGTTATAACTGTTCTGGGAGAGGAGAGACAGGTTACAACTGTTCTGGAGGAGGAGAGACAGGTTACAACTGTTCTGGGGGAGGAGAGACAGGTTACAACTGTTCTGGGGGAGGAGAGACAGGTTACAACTGTTCTGGAGGAGGAGAGACAGGTTATAACTGTTCTGGAGGAGGAGAGACAGGTTACAACTGTTCTGGAGGAGGAGAGACAGGTTACAACTGTTCTGGAGGAGGAGAGACAGGTTACAACTGTTCTGGAGGAGGAGAGACAGGTTATAACTGTTCTGGAGGAGGAGAGACAGGTTACAACTGTTCTGGGAGAGGAGAGACAGGTTACAACTGTTCTGGAGGAGAGGAGGGACAGCTAATGTGAACACAGTTGTAACCTAAAACACAATGCTCTACGTGTTAGGGTAGGGATATCATTTCACGTCAGTCCATCTTCATAGTTCACTATTTAGTGTAAAGCTGTGACCAGCAGCACAGGGTCAGAGGTCAGGGGTTATACCTCCACAGGAGAGTTCATTCTGCAGCAGGACCAGATGAACAGGACAGGAGCAGCGTGTGGTTCCGTCTCCCTTGACGATACAGATGTGAGAACAGCCTCCGTTGTCCCAGGTACAAGGGTGCTTACCTGAAGGAGAGGAGTGAGGTCAGAGTTCAGGAACAACATAGAGAAAGTTGACCTCTGAGACCAGAGGGGTCAACAGTCCTATACTAGTACTGGGCCCGTTTCCACAAACCATCTTAAGGCTAAGTTCATCGTTCGAACGTTAGGATCACCGTTAAATCTCAACGCTTGTGGTCTAACGCCTGCCTCGGTCAGACCCTCGCACGCCTGCCTCGGTCAGACCCCTCGCACGCCTGCCTCGGTCAGACCCCTCGCACGCCTGCCTCGGTCAGACCCCTCGCACGCCTGCCTCGGTCAGACCCCTCGCACGCCTGCCTCGGTCAGACCCCTCGCACGCCTGCCTCGGTCAGACCCTCGCACGCCTGCCTCGGTCAGACCCCTCGCACGCCTGCCTCGGTCAGACCCCTCGCACGCCTGCCTCGGTCAGACCCCTCGCACGCCTGCCTAACGCCGCCTGCCTCGGTCAGACCCCTCGCACGCCTGCCTCGGTCAGACCCCTCGCACGCCTGTCGGTCAGACGCCTGCCTCGGTCAGACCCCTCACACGCCTGCCTCGGTCAGACCCCTCGCACGCCTGCCTCGGTCAGACCCCTCGCACGCCTGCCTCGGTCAGACCCCTCGCAGGTCTAACGCCTGCCTCGGTCAGACCCCCTCGCGCACGCCTGCCTCGGTCAGACCCTCCCTCTAACGCCTGCCTCGGTCAGACCCCTCGAACGCCTGCCTCGGTCAGACCCCTCGAACGCCTGCCTCGGTCAGACCCCTCGAACGCCTGCCTCGGTCAGACCCCTCGAACGCCTGCCTCGGTCAGACCCCTCGCAGGTCTAACGCCTGCCTCGGTCAGACCCCTCGCAGGTCTAACGCCTGCCTCGGTCAGACCCCTCGCAGGTCTAACGCCTGCCTCGGTCAGACCCCTCGCAGGTCTAACGCCTGCCTCGGTCAGACCCCTCGCAGGTCTGTCGTCTGCCTCGGTCAGACCCCTCGCAGGTCTGTCGTCTGCCTCGGTCAGACCCCTCGCAGGTCTAACGCCTGCCTCGGTCAGACCCCTCGCAGGTCTAACGCCTGCCTCGGTCAGACCCCTCGCAGGTCTAACGCCTGCCTCGGTCAGACCCCTCGCAGGTCTAACGCCTGCCTCGGTCAGACCCCTCGCAGGTCTAACGCCTGCCTCGGTCAGACCCCTCGCAGGTCTAACGCCTGCCTCGGTCAGACCCCTCGCAGGTCTAACGCCTGCCTCGGTCAGACCCCTCGCAGGTCTAACGCCTGCCTCGGTCAGACCCCCGCAGGTCACGCCTGCCTCGGTCAGACCATCGCAGGTCTGCTGACGCCTGCCTCCGTCAGACCACTCATGTCTAGCTGCTGAGTCAGACCACTCGCAGGTCTAACACCTGCCTCAGTCAGACCACTCACAGGTCTGTCGTCTGTCTCAGACCACTGCTGAGGAGAGCGTTGTTAGGCTTTTCCTCTCCAGCATGTTTTAAACACAGAAGATCTCTGCTGAACATAGACATGTCTAGCTGCTGAGGAGAGGGGTCAGAGGTCAGAATATTATCTGTACTCATGTCTAGCTGCTGAGTAGAGGGGTCAGAGGTCAGAATACTATCTGTACTCATGTCTAGCTGCTGAGGAGAGGGGTCAGAGGTCAGAATACTATCTGTACTCATGTCTAGCTGCTGAGTAGAGGGGTCAGAGGTCAGAATACTATCTGTACTCTCATGTCTAGCTGCTGAGTAGAGGGGTCAGAGGTCAGAATACTATCTGTACTCATCTCATGTCTAGCTGCTGAGTAGACAGGGGTCAGAGGTCAGAATACTTACTGTCTTGGTCCATGTCGAGGTCGTCTTGACAGCGTGAATCATCGCTGAGAGAGGCAATGCAGCCTGGATCTTGGTCCAAACCCTCAGACCAACTTGCTGGAGGATGTTGGAGTCATCTCAATCACAATCCGATTGGCTCCTGGAGGAGGGGGAGAGGCAAAACAAGGGTCAGGAAGTGAAGGCTGGAGGATGATTGGAGTCCTCAATCAGGCAGATCAGTGATTGGCATTTCTCCTGGAGGAGGGGGAGAGGCAAAACAAGGGTCAGGAAGTGAAGGAACGGAGCAGTGATTGGCTATGACCTCGGCCAGGCAGATCAGTGATTGGCTGACATGAGGTTGGTAGGCACCTGATAGGTCACTGCTCTCGATGCGCCGGAGGTCTGAGTCGACCCAGAACAGCTTGCCGAACTCATTGTCTATGGCCAGGGCAACGGGCTTCCCCAGGCCACTGAAGAACAACACCTCTCTCTCTGTCCCGTCGAGCGCTGCTCGTTCTATCTTAGGACTGCGCTCCTGCAGGTTGGTAAAGTACATGTACCTGGAGAGAGAGGGAGACTATATTAACAGACATGACGGCTGTGTACATCTGGAGAGGTACATAACAGTATTTGTCTTATGGTGCACCTACCCCACACTGTCCCAGGAACAGTCCTACCCCACACTGTCCCAGGAACAGTCCTACCCCACACTGTCCCAGGAACGGTCCTACCCCACATTTCCCCAGGAACGGTCCTACCCCACATTTCCCCAGGAACGGTCCTACCCCACATTTCCCCAGGAACGGTCCTACCCCACATTATCCCAGGAACGGTCCTACCCCACATTTCCCAGGAACGGTCCTACCCCACATTATCCCAGGAACGGTCCTACCCCACATTATCCCAGGAACGGTCCTACCCCACATTATCCCAGGAACGGTCCTACCCCACATTATCCCAGGAACGGTCCTACCCCACATTTCCCAGGAACGGTCCTACCCCACATTTCCCCAGGAACGGTCCTACCCCACATTATCCCAGGAACAGTCCTACCCCACATTTCCCAGGAACAGTCCTACCCCACATTTCCCAGGAACGGTCCTACCCCACATTTCCCAGGAACAGTCCTACCCCACATTTCCCAGGAACAGTCCTACCCCACATTATCCCAGGAACAGTCCTACCCCACATTATCCCAGGAACAGTCCTACCCCACATTATCCCAGGAACAGTCCTACCCCACATTATCCCAGGAACAGTCCTACCCCACATTATCCCAGGAACAGTCCTACCCCACATTGTCCCAGGAACAGTCCTACCCCACATTGTCCCAGGGACAGTCCTACCCCACATTGTCCCAGGGACAGTCCTACCCCACATTTCCCCAGGATGTCGTTATCAACACGAGGTGAAGGGAACGGTCCTACCCCACATTATCCCAGGAACAGTCCTACCCACATTGTCCCAGGGACAGTCCTACGCACATTATCCCAGGAACAGTCCTACCCCACATTTCCCAGGATGTCGTTATCAACACGAGGTGAAGGGAACAGTCCTACCCCACATTATCCCATGAACAGTCCTACGCACATTATCCCAGGAACAGTCCTACCCCACATTTCCCCAGGATGTCGTTATCAACACGAGGTGAAGGGAACAGTCCCACCCCATATTATCCCAGGATGTCGTTATCAACACGAGGTGAAGGGAACAGTCCTACCCCACATTATCCCAGGAACAGTCCTACCCCACATTTCCCCAGGAACGGTCCTACCCCACATTTCCCCAGGAACAGTCCTACCCCACATTTCCCCAGGAACAGTCCTACCCCACATTTCCCCAGGAACAGTCCTACCCCACATTATCCCAGGAACAGTCCTACCCCACATTGTCCCAGGGACAGTCCTACCCCACATTGTCCCAGGGACAGTCCTACCCCACATTGTCCCAGGGACAGTCCTACCCCACATTGTCCCAGGGACAGTCCTACCCCACATTTCCCCAGGATGTCGTTATCAACACGAGGTGAAGGGAACGGTCCTACCCCACATTATCCCAGGAACAGTCCTACCCCACATTGTCCCAGGGACAGTCCTACGCACATTATCCCAGGAACAGTCCTACGCACATTATCCCAGGAACAGGATAGGGAACAGTCCCACCCCACATTTCCCCAGGATGTCGTTATCAACACGAGGTGAAGGGAACAGTCCTACCCCACATTATCCCATGAACAGTCCTACGCACATTATCCCAGGAACAGTCCTACCCCACATTTCCCCAGGATGTCGTTATCAACACGAGGTGAAGGGAACAGTCCCACCCCATATTATCCCAGGATGTCGTTATCAACACGAGGTGAAGGGAACAGTCCTACCCCACATTTCCCCAGGATGTCGTTATCAACACGAGGTGAAGGGTACAGTCCTACCCCACATTATCCCAGGAACAGTCCTACCCCACATTATCCCAGGAACAGTCCCACCCCATATTATCCCAGGATGTCGTTATCAACACGAGGTGAAGGGAACAGTCCTACCCCACATTTCCCCAGGATGTCGTTATCAACACGAGGTGAAGGGTACAGCAAATGTAACAATGGCCATTAAATCAACAGTGTGATGTTTGGATTCAGTCTCGTGAACTGTTGTGTCCTCGTCTTTGGTCTAATCATTTGTGCCATATTCTCCAAACTGTTCCGTTTCATTTCTACCAAACGGTTATTATACTTTTCACATTTCTTCTGGATTAATCATTTCGCCCCGTCGTACAGGCCAAGTAAAACACCGAGGCAACAAGGTCCCCCTCTTCTGGGACAGGAGTCTGTCTGTGACCCCGCAAAACAGAGGAAGAGAGACACATCACAGAGCGTTTCTTCAACTACTAACCCTCGCTCTGGGTTGACCACGATGGCTCTGGGTCTGTCGTGTTCTCCTCTCAGCACCACTCCCACCCGGCTGCCGTCTGTCCTCGTCACGTTAATGACGTTAGTGACCTCGCTGGTCCAGTAGATGAAGCGGCTGTAGATGTCGATGCTCAGGTCAAACGGCTGGAGGCCCAGGTTAGGACCAGCCCACTTGGCTCCCACCACCGTCATACTCTGATAGGATAGGAGGAACAGGCCGTCAGTCAACTCATACTCTGATAGGAGGAACAGGCCGTCAGTCAACTCATACTCTGATAGGATAGGAGGAACAGGCGTCAGTCAAATCATACTCTGATAGGAGGAACAGGCCGTCAGTCAAATCATACTCTGATAGGAGGAACAGGCCGTCAGTCAACTCATACTCTGATAGGAGTAACAGGCCGTCAGTCAACTCATACTCTGATAGGAGGAACAGGCCGTCAGTCAATTCATACTCTGATAGGAGGAACAGGCCGTCAGTCAACTCATACTCTGATAGGAGGAACAGGCCGTCAGTCAACTCATACTCTGATAGGAGGAACAGGCCGTCAGTCAACTCATACTCTGATAGGATAGGAGGAACAGGCCGTCAGTCAAATCATGCTCTGATAGGAGGAACAGGCCGTCAGTCAAATCATGCTCTGATAGGATAGGAGGAACAGGCCGTCAGTCAAATCATGCTCTGATAGGAGGAACAGGCCGTCAGTCAACTCATACTCTGATAGGAGGAACAGGCCGTCAGTCAGCTCATACTCTGATAGGATAGGAGGAACAGGCAGTCAGTCAAATCATACTCTGATAGGATAGGAGGAACAGGCAGTCAGTCAAATCATACTCTGATAGGATAGGAGGAACAGGCAGTCAGTCAAATCATACTCTGATAGGATAGGAGGAACAGGCAGTCAGTCAACTCATGCTCTGATAGGAGGAACAGGCAGTCAGTCAAATCATACTCTGATAGGAGGAACAGGCAGTCAGTCAAATCATACTCTGATAGGAGGAACAGGCCGTCAGTCAACTCATGCTCTGATAGGAGGAACAGGCCGTCAGTCAAATCATACTCTGATAGGAGGAACAGGCCGTCAGTCAACTCATACTCTGATAGGAGGAACAGGCAGTCAGTCAACTCATACTCTGATAGGAGGAACAGGCAGTCAGTCAACTCATACTCTGATAGGAGGAACAGGCCGTCAGTCAAATTATACTCTGATAGGAGGAACAGGCCGTCAGTCAACTCATACTCTGATAGGAGGAACAGGCCGTTAGTCAACTCATACTCTGATAGGATAGGAGGAACAGGCCGTCAGTCAACTCATACTCTGATAGAATAGGAGGAACAGGCCGTCAGTCAATTCATACTCTGATAGGAGGAACAGGCCGTTAGTCAACTCATACTCTGATAGGATAGGAGGAACAGGCCGTCAGTCAACTCATGCTCTGATAGGAGGAACAGGCAGTCAGTCAACTCATACTCTGATAGGAGGAACAGGCCGTCAGTCAACTCATGCTCTGATAGGAGGAACAGGCCGTCAGTCAACTCATACTCTGATAGGAGGAACAGGCCGTCAGTCAACTCATACTCTGATAGGAGGAACAGGCCGTCAGTCAACTCATACTCTGATAGGAGGAACAGGCCGTCAGTAAACTCATGCTCTGATAGGAGGAACAGGCCGTCAGTCAACTCATACTCTGATAGGAGGAACAGGCCGTCAGTCAACTCATACTCTGATAGGAGGAACAGGCCGTCAGTCAACTCATACTCTGATAGGAGGAACAGGCCGTCAGTCAACTCATACTCTGATAGGAGGAACAGGCCGTCAGTCAACTCATACTCTGATAGGAGGAACAGGCCGTCAGTCAACTCATACTCTGATAGGAGGAACAGGCCGTCAGTCAACTCATGCTCTGATAGGAGGAACAGGCAGTCAGTAAAATCATGCTCTGATAGGAGGAACAGGCAGTCAGTAAAATCATGCTCTGATAGGAGGAAGAGGCAGTCAGTCAAATGGTGTTGACCTGGTAAACCCGTAACACACTGATCTACGCCCCGATGTAGTTTATGGAGGCAAAGGGTCTGGATCAGTGGACCTACCATGTTCCCGTTCTCCTGCGCTCTGCGGATTGCGTTCTGTTTGGAGTCGATCCAGTACAGTTGTTTTTCCAGGGGGTCGTAGTCTATAGCCCTGACGTTCCTCAGACTGTGGATGGGAAGGATGATGTCAGGAGACTGGTGCTCATCCATCACCATCCGGTTAATGGCTGACTTCTGACTGAACAAGAGGAACGACGTAGGGGCTGGAGGAGGGCTGGAGGAGGAGGAGGAGGAGGAGGAGGAGGAGGAGGAGGAGGAGGAGGAGGAGGAGGAGGAGGGGGAAGAGACCATTAAAACAATCACTTTGGATGAGAAATGAATGGAGAGAGACAGAGGAACGACGTAGGGGCTGGAGGAGGAGGGGAAGAGGAGGAGGAGGGAGAAGGAGGAGGAGGAAGAGACCATTATAACAATCACTTTGGATGAGAAATGAATGGAGACAGACAGAGGAACGACGTAGGGGCTGGAGGAGGAGGAGGAGGAGGAGAAGAAGAGGAGGAGGAGGAAGAGGAGGAGGGGAAGAGACCATTAAAACAATCACTTTGGATGAGAAATGAATGAGAGAGACAGAGGAACGACGTAGGGGCTGGAGGAGGAGGGGAAGAGGAGGAGGAGGAGAAGGAGGAGGAGGAAGAGACCATTATAACAATCACTTTGGATGAGAAATGAATGGAGACAGACAGAGGAACAAAGAGGGGCTGGAGGAGGAGGAGGAGGAAGAGACCATTAAAACAATTACTTTGGATGAGAAATTAATGGAGAGAGAGACAGAGGCCGTGAGGGGCTGGAGGAGGAGGAGGAGGAGGAGGAGGAGGGGAAGAGACCATTAAAACAATCACTTTGGATGAGAAATGAATGGAGAGAGAGACAGAGGAACGACGTAGGGGCTGGAGGAGGAGGAGGAGGGGGAAGAGACCATTACAACAATCACTTTGGATGAGAAATGAATGAGAGAGACAGAGGAACGACGTAGGGGCTGGAGAGGAGGAGGAGGAGGAGGAAGAGACCATTAAAACAATCACTTTGGATGAGAAATGAATGAGAGAGACAGAGGTAGACGTAGGGGCTGGAGGAGGAGGAGGAGGAAGAGACCATTAAAACAATCACTTTGGATGAGAAATGAATGAGAGAGACAGACAGAGGAACGGCGTAGGGGCTGGAGGAGGAGGAGGAGGAGAAGAGACCATTATAACAATCACTTTGGATGAGAAATGAATGAGAGAGAGAAAAACAAAGAGAGACTAGAGATATGAAGAGGGAAAGGGACAGAGACAGAATCAAGCCTGTGATGTCTGAATAATGATCACAGTGGGTGGCCCAGTGGGTTCTCTCTCCCCTGGTCAGCATAGCTGTGGGGGCATCTACAGTATATGACCAGCAGTATGTCAACACCCCTTCAAATTAGTGGATTTGGCTGTTTCAGCCACAGCCTTGCTGACAGGTGTATAAAATTGAGCACACAGCCATGCATCTCCATAGACAAACAATGTCAGTAGAATGACCCCTACTGCAGAGCTCAGTGACTCATAGGATGTCACCTTTCAACAAGTCAGTTTGTCAAATTTCTGCTCTGCTCGAGCTGCCCCTGGTCAACTGTAAGTGCTGTTAATGTGAAGTGGCCTGTTGCAGCGCTCACTACCGAGTTCCAAACTGCCTCTGTTGCATCACTCACTACCGAGTTCCAAACTGCCTCTGTTGCAGCGCTCACTACCGAGTTCCAAACTGCCTCTGTTGCAGCACTCACTACCGAGTTCCAAACTGCCTCTGTTGCAGCGCTCACTACCGAGTTCCAAACTGCCTCTGTTGCAGCACTCACTACCGAGTTCCAAACTGCCTCTGTTGCATCACTCACTACAGAGTTCCAAACTGCCTCTGTTGCATCACTCACTACCGAGTTCCAAACTGCCTCTGTTGCAGCGCTCACTACAGAGTTCCAAACTGCCTCAAAAACTGTTTGTCTGGAGCTTCATGAAATGGGTTTCCATGGCCGAGCAGCCCCACACAAGCCTAAGATCACCATGCTCAATGCCAAGCGTCGGCTGGAGTGGTGTACAGCTCTCGGGCAGTGGAAACGCTTTGTCTGGAGCGATGAATCACGCTTCACCATCTGACAGTCTGACAGACACATCTGGGTTAGGAGGATGCCAGGGAACACTACCTGCCCCAATTCATAGTGCCAACTGTAAAGTTTGGTGGAGGAGGAATAATGGCCAGTGGCTGTTTTTCTTGGCTATGCTGTGGGAGCTACAGCCCAGTTACAGACCTAGTACGTGTGTGTGTGTGTGTGTGTGTGTGTGTGTGCGTCTCTCACCACTGCAGGTCTTGTTGTCATTGTTGAGGAGAAGTGGGCGGGACATCCGCAGACGAAGCTGCTGATTGGTACAGCCAGACAGAGGTGTGAGCATTGCCCATTGGTGGAGGCGCAGGCGTTCCAGCCCCCCTGGCGTGACGAGTGGAAGACCAAGATGTCCATCACGTAGTCTAGGTGACCCTGGATGACCGTACGGTTCTGGCCCGATGTCTTATTGGCCCGTTCGATGCTGCGCTGAGACCAGTCCGTCCAATAGATGTAATCCTGGTACTGGGTCAAACCAAAGGGGTGGGGGAGGTCGTCGGCTATAACCTCACGCTCCAGACCTGGGGGAGCAGAGGAGGAACAGTTAGACCTGGGGGAGACAGGAGGAGGAGGAGGAACAGTTAGACCTGGGGGAGACAGGAGGAGGAGAGGGAAGAGTTAGACCTGGAGGAGAGGAGAGAGAGGGAACAGTTAGACCTGAAGGAGACAGGAGGAGGAGAGGATAGAGAGGGAACAGTTAGACCTGGAGGAAACAGGAGGAGAGGAGAGAGAGGGAACAGTTAGACCTGGAGGAAACAGGAGGAGGAGAGGAGAGAGAGGGAACAGTTAGACCTGAAGGAGACAGGAGGAGGAGAGGAGAGAGAGGGAACAGTTAGACCTGAAGGAGACAGGAGGAGGAGAGGAGAGAGAGGGAACAGTTAGACCTGGAGGAGACAGGAGGAGGAGAGGAGAGAGAGGGAACAGTTAGACCTGGAGGAAACAGGAGGAGGAGAGGAGAGAGAGGGAACAGTTAGACCTGGAGGAAACAGGAGGAGGAGAGGAGAGAGAGGGAACAGTTAGACCTGGAGGAGACAGGAGGAGGAGGAGAGGAGAGGGAACAGTTAGACCTGGAGGAGACAGGAGGAGGAGAGGAGAGAGAGGGAACAGTTAGACCTGGAGGAGACAGGAGGAGGAGAGGAGAGAGAGGGAACAGTTAGACCTGGAGGAAACAGGAGGAGGAGAGGGAGAGAGAGGGAACAGTTAGACCTGGAGGAGACAGGAGGAGGAGGAGAGAGAGGGAACAGTTAGACCTGGAGGAGACAGGAGGAGGAGGAGAGGAGAGAGAGGGAACAGTTAGACCTGGAGGAGACAGGAGGAGGAGGAGAGGAGAGAGAGGGAACAGTTAGACCTGGAGGAGACAGGAGGAGGAGGAGAGGAGAGAGAGGGAACAGTTAGACCTGGAGGAGACAGGAGGAGGAGAGGAGAGAGAGGGAACAGTTAGACCTGGAGGAGACAGGAGGAGAGGAGAGAGAGGGAACAGTTAGACCTGGAGGAGGAGGAGGAGAGGAGAGAGAGGGAACAGTTAGACCTGGAGGAGACAGGAGGAGGAGAGGAGAGAGAGGGAACAGTTAGACCTGGAGGAGACAGGAGGAGGAGAGGAAAGAGAGGGAACAGTTAGACCTGGAGGAAACAGGAGGAGGAGAGGAGAGAGAGGGAACAGTTAGACCTGGAGGAAACAGGAGGAGAGGAGAGAGAGGGAACAGTTAGACCTGGAGGAAACAGGAGGAGGAGAGGAGAGAGAGGGAACAGTTAGACCTGGAGGAAACAGGAGGAGGAGAGGAGAGAGAGGGAACAGTTAGACCTGGAGGAAACAGGAGGAGGAGAGGAGAGAGAGGGAACAGTTAGACCTGGAGGAGACAGGAGAGAGAGAGGAGAGAGAGGGAACAGTTAGACCTGGAGGAAACAGGAGGAGGAGAGGAGAGAGAGGGAACAGTTAGACCTGGAGGAGACAGGAGGAGGAGGAGAGGAGAGGGAACAGTTAGACCTGGAGGAGACAGGAGGAGAGGAGAGAGAGGGAACAGTTAGACCTGGAGGAAACAGGAGGAGGAGAGGAGAGAGAGGGAACAGTTAGACCTGGAGGAAACAGGAGGAGGAGAGGAGAGAGAGGGAACAGTTAGACCTGGAGGAGACAGGAGGAGGAGGAGAGGAGAGGGAACAGTTAGACCTGGAGGAGACAGGAGGAGAGGAGAGAGAGGGAACAGTTAGACCTGGAGGAGACAGGAGGAGGAGAGGAGAGAGAGGGAACAGTTAGACCTGGAGGAGACAGGAGGAGGAGGAGAGGAGAGAGAGGGAACAATTAGACCTGGAGGAGACAGGAGGAGAGGAGAGAGAGGGAACAATTAGACCTGGAGGAGACAGGAGGAGAGGAGAGAGAGGGAACAATTAGACCTGGAGGAGACAGGAGGAGAGGAGAGAGAGGGAACAGTTAGACCTGGAGGAGACAGGAGGAGGAGGAGAGGAGAGGAGAGGGAACAGTTAGACCTGGAGGAGACAGGAGGAGGAGGAGAGGAGAGGGAACAGTTAGACCTGGAGGAAACAGGAGGAGGAGGAGAGGAGAGAGAGGGAACAGTTAGACCTGGAGGAGACAGGAGGAGGAGGAGAGGAGAGGGAACAGTTAGACCTGGAGGAGACAGGAGGAGGAGAGGAGAGAGAGGGAACAGTTAGACCTGGAGGAGACAGGAGGAGGAGGAGAGGAGAGAGAGGGAACAGTTAGACCTGTGTGTGTGTGTGTGTGTGTGTGTGTGTGTGTGTGTGTGTGTGTGTGTGTGTGTGTGTGTGTGTGTGTGTGTGTGTGTGTGTGTGTGTGTGTGTGTGTGTGTGTGTGTGTGTGTGTGTGTGTGTGTGATAACTCACCCAGCATGTTGGAGGACTCTATGAGTGTCGTGTCCAGGTCAGTCCAGTACAGTCGCCTCTCGGCATAGTCGATGGTCAGCCCGTTGGCTCGGCCCACGTTGGGCACCAGAGTGATCCGCCCCGTCCCGTCCATCGCTGAGCGGTCAATCTTGGGCTTCCCACCCCACTCTGTCCAGTACATAAACCTAGAAAAATACATTAGTCAGATACATTAGTAAAACCCAGATTAGACAGAACACCGTTATCCAGTCAGAGAGCTAAAACCCAGATTAGACTGAATCTCATACAGAACACCGTTATCCAATCAGAGAGCTAAAACCCAGATTAGACAGAACATCGTTATCCAGTCAGAGGGCTAAAACCCAGATTAGACTGAATCTCAGACAGAACACCGTTATCCAGTCAGAGGGCTAAAACCCAGATTAGACTGAATCTCAGACAGAACACCGTTATCCAATCAGAGAGCTAAAACCCAGATTAGACTGAATCTCAGACAGAACACCGTTATCCAGTCAGAGGGCTAAAACCCAGATTAGACTGAATCTCAGACAGAACACAGTTATCCAATCAGAGGGCTAAAACCCAGATTAGACTGAATCTCAGACAGAACACCGTTATCCAATCAGAGGGCTAAAACCCAGATTAGACTGAATCTCAGACAGAACACCGTTATCCAGTCAGAGGGCTAAAACCCAGATTAGACTGAATCTCAGACAGAACACCGTTATCCAATCAGAGGGCTAAAACCCAGATTAGACAGAACACCGTTATCCAGTCAGAGGGCTAAAACCCAGATTAGACTGAATCTCAGACAGAACACCGTTATCCAGTCAGAGAGCTAAAACCCAGATTAGACTGAATCTCAGACAGAACACCGTTATCCAGTCAGAGAGCTAAAACCCAGATTAGACAGAACACCGTTATCCAATCAGAGAGCTAAAACCCAGATTAGACAGAACATCGTTATCCAGTCAGAGGGCTAAAACCCAGATTAGACAGAACACTGTTATCCAGTCAGAGGGCTAAAACCCAGATTAGACTGAATCTCAGACAGAACACCGTTATCCAATCAGAGAGCTAAAACCCAGATTAGACAGAACATCGTTATCCAATCAGAGGGCTAAAACCCAGATTAGACAGAACATCGTTATCCAGTCAGAGGGCTAAAACCCAGATTAGACAGAACACCGTTATCCAGTCAGAGGGCTAAAACCCAGATTAGACAGAACACCGTTATCCAGTCAGAGGGCTAAAACCCAGATTAGACTGAATTCAGACAGAACACCGTTATCCAGTCAGCTAAAACCCAGATTAGACCGGGCTAAAACCCAGATTAGACTGAATCTCAGACAGAACACCGTTATCCAATCAGAGGGCTAAAACCCAGATTAGACTGAATCTCAGACAGAACACCGTTATCCAATCAGAGGGCTAAAACCCAGATTAGACTGAATCTCAGACAGAACACCGTTATCCAATCAGAGGGCTAAAACCCAGATTAGACAGAACACCGTTATCCAATCAGAGGGCTAAAACCCAGATTAGACTGAATCTCAGACAGAACATCGTTATCCAATCAGAGAGCTAAAACCCAGATTAGACTGAATCTCAGAGTGAGTCAGTACCTACCCCTCAGCAGGGTCCAGTGCCAGGGCTCGAGGGCTGTCCAGATCCTTCCAGACTAGGACCTGTCTGTGCTGTCCATCCAGCTTGGCCACCTCAATACGATTGGTCCCAGTGTCGGCCCAGTACAGATTCTTCCCCAACCAGTCCACCGCCATGCCTTCTGGGTAGTCCAGGCCAAACTCCACCACGTGTTCCAGAGCGCTGCCATTCATAAACGCACGACTGATTGTCTGGAGAGAGAGAGGGAGAGGGAGAGGAGAGGAGAGGAGAGAGAGAGAGAGAGAGAGAGGGAGAGAGAGAGAGAGAGAGAGAGAGAGAGAGGAGAGAGAGAGAGAGGAGAGGAGGAGGGAGAGAGAGAGGAGAGAGGGGTTACTATTGGACTGAAGGTAATCTGGGCTTTATCAGCCTGCTTCGTGAACTGATGGCTCCGAGCCAGAGAGAGAGACACCTCCCTCCTTACCTTCAGTGTGATATCTGTCCAGTAGATCCGGTTGTCGGTGATGTCAAAGTCAAGTGCAGACGCCTCTTTAACCCCGGTCAGCGGGATGGCCACGTTGTTGTTGTTGGTTTCCAAGGAGATGCGTCTGATGTCTGTGTGTCGGGAGAAGAGGAGGAAGGCTTCTGGTACGATGCAGGTGGACAGGTCAGCTATCAGCTCTAGACCAATGGGACAGGCACACTGGACGCCCACCGGCTTATACAGGCATAGGTGGCTACACCCACCATTAGCCTCCGCACACAGGTTGGTACCTGGGAGAGGAGGAGAGGAGGGGAGGCAGTAGGAGGAGAAGAGGGGGAGGCAGTAGGAGGAGAAGAGGGGGAGGCAGTAGGAGGAGAAGAGGGGGAGGCAGTAGGAGGAGAAGAGGGGAGGCAGTAGGAGGAGAAGAGGGGAGGCAGTAGGAGGAGAAGAGGGGGAGGCAGTAGGAGGAGAAGAGGGGGAGGCAGTAGGAGGAGAAGAGGGGGAGGCAGTAGGAGGAGAAGAGGGGAGGCAGTAGGAGGAGAAGAGGGGGAGGCAGTAGGAGGAGAAGAGGAGAGAAGAGGGGGAGGCAGTAGGAGGAGAAGAGGGGGAGGCAGTAGGAGGAGAAGAGGGGAGGCAGTAGGAGGAGAAGAGGGGGAGGCAGTAGGAGGAGAAGAGGGGGAGGCAGTAGGAGGAGAAGAGGGGAGGCAGTAGGAGGAGAAGAGGGGGAGGCAGTAGGAGGAGAAGAGGGGGAGGCAGTAGGAGGAGAAGAGGGGGAGGCAGTAGGAGGAGAAGAGGGGGAGGCAGTAGGAGGAGAGAGAGGAGAAGAGGGGGAGGCAGTAGGAGGAGAGAGAGGAGAAGAGGGGAGGCAGTAGGAGGAGAGAGAGGAGAAGAGGGGGAGGCAGTAGGAGGAGAGAGAGGAGAAGAGGGGGAGGAGTAGGAGAGAGAGGAGAGGGGGAAGCAGTAGGAGGAGAGAGAGGAGAGGGGGAGGCAGTAGGAGGAGAGGAGAGGAGAGGGGGAGGCAGTAGGAGAAGAGGGGGAGAGGAGAAGAGGGGGAGAGAGGAGAAGAGAAGAGGGGGAGGGAGAGAGGAGAAGGAAGAGGGGGAGGGGAGAGAGGAGAAGGAAGAGGGGGGGGGGAGAGAGGAGAAGGAAGAGGGGAGGGGAGAGAGGAGAAGTAGGAGAGGGGGAGGCAGTAGGAGAAGAGGGGGGAGAGGAGGAGAGGGGGAGAGAGGAGAGGAGAAGAGGGGGGGAGAGAGGAGGGGAGGAAGAGGGGAGGGGGAGAGAGGAGAAGGAGAGGGGAGGCAGTAGGAGGAGAGGGGGAGGCAGTAGGAGGAGAGGGGGAGGCAGTAGGAGGAGAGGGGGAGGCAGTAGGAGGAGAGAGGGGAGGCAGTAGGAGAGAGAGGGGGAGGCAGTAGGAGAGAGGGGAGGAGGCAGTAGGAGAAGAGGGGGAGGCAGTAGGAGGAGAGAGAGAAGAGGGGGAGGCAGTAGGAGAAGAGGGGGAGGCAGTAGGAGAAGAGGGGAGGCAGTAGGAGAAGAGGGGGAGGCAGTAGGAGAAGAGGGGAGGCAGTAGGAGAAGAGGGGAGGCAGTAGGAGAAGAGGGGAGGCAGTAGGAGAAGAGGGGGGCAGTAGGAGAAGAGGGGGCAGTAGGAGAAGAGGGGGCAGTAGGAGAAGAGGGGGGCAGTAGGAGAAGAGGGGGGCAGTAGGAGAAGAGGGGAGGCAGTAGGAGAAGAGGGGGAGGCAGTAGGAGAAGAGGGGGAGGCAGTAGGAGAAGAGGGGGGCAGTAGGAGAAGAGGGGGGGCAGTAGGAGAGAGGGGAGGCAGTAGGAGAAGAGGGGGGCAGTAGGAGAAGAGGGGGCAGTAGGAGAAGAGGGGGGAGGCAGTAGGAGGAGAGGGGGAGGCAGTAGGAGGAGAGAGGAGAAGAGGGGAGGCAGTAGGAGGAGAGAGAGGAGAAGAGGGGGAGGCAGTAGGAGAGAGAGAGGAGAAGAGGGGGAGGCAGTAGGAGGAGAGAGAGGACAAAGGGGGAGGCAGTAGGAGGAGAGAGAGGAGAAGAGGGGGAGGCAGTAGGAGGAGAGAGAGAAGAGGGGGAGGCAGTAGGAGGAGAGAGAGAGGAGAGGGGGAGGCAGTAGGAGGAGAGAGAGGAGAGGGGGAGGCAGTAGGAGGAGAGAGAGGAGGGGAGGCAGTAGGAGGAGAGAGAGGAGGAGAGGGGGAGGCAGTAGGAGGAGAGAAAGTGGGACAAGAGGGAGAACAGACTGAAAGGAGGAGAGAGAGGAGGAGAGGGGGAGGCTTCCAGTCCAGGAGGAGAGAGTGGAGAACAGACTGGGAGGCAGTAGGAGTGAGAGAGGAGGATATAAAGTTTATTCTCTGTCACAGTCTACAGAGACCAAAACTAACTGCAAAATGCAGCCATCAAGTTTGTAGAGTCACAAACTGTGGCTTCCCTGTCCAAATACACAGAGTGGAGTTTAGGTAGCACTGAGCACCGTGAGGTCAGGGGTCAGGCTGTGTTACTTACCTAAGATCTGGTGTACATGTGAAGCTTTGAGCCCTGTGGGGTCAGGTTCAGGCTGTGCTACCTACCGAAGGTCTGGTGTACATATGTAGCTATGAGCCCCGTGAGGTCAGGGGTCAGGCTGTGCTACCTACCGAAGGTCTGGTGTACATATGTAGCTTTGATCCCCGTGGGGTCAGGGGTCAGGTTCAGGCTGTGCTACCTACCGAAGGTCTGGTGTACATATGTAGCTTTGAGCCCCATGGGGTCAGGGGTCAGGGTTCAGGCTGTGTTACCTACCGAAGGTCTGGTGTACATATGTAGCTTTGAGCCCGGTGGGGTCAGGGGTCAGGGTTCAGGCTGTGCTACCTACCGAAGGTCTGGTGTACATATGTAGCTTTGATCCCCGTGGGGTCAGGGGTCAGGTTCAGGCTGTGCTACCTACCGAAGGTCTGGTGTACATATGTAGCTTTGAGCCCGGTGGGGTCAGGGGTCAGGGGTCAGGCTGGGCTACCTACCGAAGGTCTGGTGTACATATGTAGCTTTGAGCCCCGTGGGGTCAGGGGTCAGGTTCAGGCTGTGCTACCTACCGAAGGTCTGGTGTACATATGTAGCTTTGAGCCCGGTGGGGTCAGGGGTCAGGGTTCAGGCTGTGTTACCTACCAAAGGTCTGGTGTACATATGTAGCTTTGAGCCCGGTGGGGTCAGGGGTCAGGTTCAGGCTGTGCTACCTACCGAAGGTCTGGTGTACATATGTAGCTTTGAGCCCCGTGGGGTCAGGGGTCAGGGGTCAGGGGTCAGGGTTCAGGCTGGGCTACCTACCGAAGGTCTGGTGTACATATGTAGCTTTGAGCCCCATCAGGTCTGGTAGCTGGTCTATGATGAACTCTCTCTCCATGGTGTGTTTGTGAACCCTCTCGATGCTGCGTCTCTGCCAGTCTGTCCAGTACACATAGTCCCCCAGCAGAGTGAAGCCAAAGATGTGAGGTAGCTTATCTTCTACCAGGATCCTCCTGCCTGAACCGTCCATACACATCACCTGGGGGAGAGGGAGGGGGAGACAGAGGGGGGGGGGGGCAGAGAGAGAGAAGGGGGAGAGAGAGAGGGAGAGAGAGTGGGGAGACAGAGAGAGAGAAGGGGAGACAGAGAGGGAGGGGGAGACAGAGAGAGGGGAGACAGAGAGGGAGAGACAGAGAGAGGGGGAGACAGAGAGGGAGGGGGAGACAGAGAGGGGGGGAGACAGAGAGGGGGAGACAGAGAGGGGGAGACAGAGAGGGGGAGACAGAGAGGGGGAGACAGAGAGGGGGAGACAGAGGGGAGACAGAGAGGGGGAGACAGAGAGAGGGGGAGACAGAGAGGGGGAGACAGAGAGAGGGGGAGACAGAGAGAGGGAGAGACAGAGAAAGAAGAAGGAGACAGAGAGAGAGAAGGGGAGACAGAGAGAGAGAAGGGGAGATTTGATTTAATTCATTTTGAATTCAGGCTGGAGAAAAATGTACAAGTCAAGTGGAATGAATACGCTTATCAGCAGGATAACGCCACAAGGCCAGGATAACGCCACAAGGCCAGGATAACGCCACAAGGCCAGGATAACGCCACAAGGCCAGGATAACGCCACAAGGCCAGGATAACGCCACAAGGCCAGGATAACGCCACAAGGCCAGGATAACGCCACAAGGCCAGGCAAGGCCAGGATAACGCCACAAGGCCAGGCAAGGCCAGGATAACGCCACAAGGCCAGGATAACGCCACAAGGCCAGGATAACGCCACAAGGCCAGGCAAGGCCAGGATAACGCCACAAGGCCAGGATTGTCCCCATGAATGGTTCCACCAACAGGACCGTGAATTCAGCATACTGCCCAGTCACCAGATCTCAATATAACTGAGCATCTGTGGGATGAGATGGAACGAGCTCGTCGGAATAGAGATCCACTTCCTGCCAACTTCACACAACGGTGGGAAGCATTGGAGCTCAACATGGGCCAGCACTGTGGGAAGCATTGGAGTTCAACATGGGCCAGCACTGTGGGAAGCACTGTGGGAAGCATTGGAGTTCAACATGGGCCAGCACTGTGGGAAGCATTGGAGCTCAACATGGGCCAGCACTGTGGGAAGCATTGGAGCTCAACATGGGCCAGCACTGTGGGAAGCACTGTGGGAAGCATTGGAGCTCAACATGGGCCAGCACTGTGGGAAGCATTGGAGCTCAACATGGGCCAGCACTGTGGGAAGCACTGTGGGAAGCATTGGAGCTCAACATGGGCCAGCACTGTGGGAAGCATTGGAGCTCAACATGGGCCAGCACTGTGGGAAGCACTGGAGTTCAACATGGGCCAGCACTGTTGGAAGCACTGTGGGAAGCACTGGAGTTCAACATGGGCCAGCACTGTGGGAAACACTGGAGTTCAACATGGGCCAGCACTGTGGGAAACACTGGAGTTCAACATGGGCCAGCACTGTGGGAAGCACTGGAGTTCAACATGGGCCAGCACTGTGGGAAGCACTGTGGGAAGCATTGGAGCTCAACATGGGCTAGCACTGTGGGAAGCATTGGAGTTCAACATGGGCCAGCACTGTGGGAAGCATTGGAGCTCAACATGGGCCAGCACTGTGGGAAGCATTGGAGCTCAACATGGGCCAGCACTGTGGGAAGCACTGTGGTAAGCATTGGAACTCAACATGGGCCAGCACTGTGGGAAGTATTAGAGTTCAACATGGGCCAGCACTGTGGGAAACACTGGAGCTCAACATGGGCCAGCACTGTGGGAAGCACTGGAGTTCAACATGGGCCAGCACTGTGGGAAACACTGGAGTTCAACATGGGCCAGCACTGTGGGGAAGCACTGGAGTTCAACATGGACCAGCACTGTGGGAAGCACTGGAGCTCAACATGGGCCAGCACTGTGGGAAGCACTGGAGCTCAACATGGGCCAGCACTGTGGGAAGCATTGGAGTTCAACATGGGCCAGCACTGTGGGAAACACTGGAGTTCAACATGGGCCAGCACTGTGGGAAGCACTGGAGTTCAACATGGGCCAGCATTGGAGCTCAACATGGGCCAGCACTGTGGGAAGCACTGGAGCTCAACATGGGCCACCACTGTGGGAAGCACTGGAGTTCAACATGGGCCAGCACTGTGGGAAGCACTGTAGGAAGCATTGGAGCTCAACATGGGCCAGCACTGTGGGAAGCATTGTGTTGTACACTCAGTGTCCTTTCTCAGTGAGGCTGTGGAGGATCAGATGTTAGGAAGGTGTCCCTGATGTGTTGTACTCAGTGTCCTTTCTCAGTGAGGCGGCCTAATGATTTAGAATGGGAATCATATCGGTCCTCACAAGGATAGTAAAACAAACGTGTGTCCACAGTGGGGTGTGTTTCACATTCTGGGGCTGTTCTAAAAGAGGGGAACCCGCAGCTAGAGGGGAGGCAGCAAATCAGAACCAGATGTGGCTCTGGCCCGCAAAAACCTTGTTCTAGATCAAAACCTCGTTCTGGAGCAGACCCAGAACCCAAGCTACCACTACCAGCAGACCCAGAACCCAGGCTACCACCACCAGGAGACCCAGAACCCAGGCTACCACCACCAGGAGACCCAGAACCCAGGCTACCACCACCAGGAGACCCAGAACCCAGGCTACCACCACCACCAGCAGACCCAGGCTGCCACCACCACCAGCAGACCCAGAACCCAGGCTACCACCACCACCAGCAGACCCAGGCTGCCACCACCACTAGCAGACCCAGAACCCAGGTTGCCACCACCACTAGCAGACCCAGGCTGCCACCACCACCAGCAGACCCAGAACCCAGGCTACCACCACCACCAGCAGACCCAGAACCCAGGTTGCCACCACCACTAGCAGACCCAGGCTGCCACCACCACCAGCAGACCCAGAACCCAGGTTGCCACCACCACTAGCAGACCCAGGCTGCCACCACCACCAGCAGACCCAGAACCCAGGCTACCACCACCACCAGCAGACCCAGAACCCAGGTTGCCACCACCACTAGCAGACCCAGGCTGCCACCACCACCAGCAGACCCAGAACCCAGGCTGCCACCACCACTAGCAGACCCAGGCTACCACCACCACCAGCGGACCCAGAACCCAGGTTGCCACCACCACTAGCAGACCCAGGCTGCCACCACCACCAGCAGACCCAGAACCCAGGCTGCCACCACCACCAGCAGACCCAGAACCAAGGCTGCCACCACCACCAGCAGACCCAGGCTGCCACCACCACCAGCAGACCCAGAACCCAGGCTACCACCACCACCAGCAGACCCAGAACCCAGGTTGCCACCACCACTAGCAGACCCAGGCTGCCACCACCACCAGCAGACCCAGAACCCAGGTTGCCACCACCACTAGCAGACCCAGGCTGCCACCACCACCAGCAGACCCAGAACCCAGGCTACCACCACCACCAGCAGACCCAGAACCCAGGTTGCCACCACCACAGCAGACCCAGGCTGCCACCACCACCAGCAGACCCAGAACCCAGGCTGCCACCACCACTAGCAGACCCAGGCTACCACCACCACCAGCGGACCCAGAACCCAGGTTGCCACCACCACTAGCAGACCCAGGCTGCCACCACCACCAGCAGACCCAGAACCCAGGCTGCCACCACCACCAGCAGACCCAGAACCAAGGCTGCCACCACCACCAGCAGACCCAGGCTGCCACCACCACCAGCAGACCCAGAACCCAGGCTGCCACCACCACCAGCAGACCCAGAACCCAGGCTGCCACCACCACCAGCAGACCCAGAACCCAGGCTGCCACCACCACCAGCAGACCCAGGCTACCACCACCACCAGCAGACCCAGAACCCAGGCTGCCACCACCACCAGCAGACCCAGAACCCAGGCTGCCACCACCACCAGCAGACCCAGAACCCAGGCTGCCACCACCACCAGCAGACCCAGGCTACCACCACCAGCAGACCCAGAACCCAGGCTGCCACCACCACCAGCAGACCCAGGTTACCACCACCACCAGCAGACCCAGGCTGCCACCACCACCAGCAGACCCAGAACCCAGGCTGCCACCACCACCAGCAGACCCAGGCTGCCACCACCACCAGCAGACCCAGGCTGCCACCACCACCAGCAGACCCAGAACCCAGGCTGCCACCACCACCAGCAGACCCAGAACCCAGGCTGCCACCACCACCAGCAGACCCAGAACCCAGGCTGCCACCACCACCAGCAGACCCAGAACCCAGGCTGCCACCACCACCAGCAGACCCAGGCTACCACCACCACCAGCAGACCCAGGCTGCCACCACCACCACCAGCATACCTAGAACCCAGGCTGCCACCACCACCACCGGCAGACCCAGAACCCAGGCTGCCACCACCACCAGCAGACCCAGAACCCAGGCTGCCACCACCACCAGCAGACCCAAAACCCAGGCTGCCACCACCACCAGCAGACCCAAAACACAGGCTGCCACCACCACCAGCAGACCCAGGCCCCAGGCTGCCACCACCACCAGCAGACCCAGGCTACCACCACCACCAGCAGACCCAGAACCCAGGCTGCCACCACCACCAGCAGACCCAGAACCCAGGCTACCACCACCAGCAGACCCAGAACCCAGGCTACCACCACCAGCAGACCCAGAACCCAGGCTACCACCACCAGGAGACCCAGAACCCAGGCTACCACCACCAGCAGACCCAGAACCCAGGCTGCCACCATGCAGACCCAGAACCCAGGCTACCACCACCACCAGCAGACCCAGAACCCAGGCTACCGCCACCAAGCAGACCCAGAACCCAGGCTACCGCCACCAAGCAGACCCAGAACCCAGGCTACCACCACCAGCAGACCCAGAACCCAGGCTACCACCACCAGGAGACCCAGAACCCAGGCTACCACCACCAGCAGACCCAGAACCCAGGCTACCACCACCACCAGCAGACCCAGAACCCAGGCTAACGCCACCAAGCAGACCCAGAACCCAGGCTGCTACCACCACCAGCAGACCCAGAACCCAGGCTACCACCACCAGGAGACCCAGAACCCAGGCTACCACCACCAGCAGACCCAGAACCCAGGCTACCACCACCACCAGCAGACCCAGAACCCAGGCTACCGCCACCAAGCAGACCCAGAACCCAGGCTACCGCCACCAAGCAGACCCAGAACCCAGGCTACCGCCACCAGCACACCCAGAACCCAGGCTACCGCCACCAGCACACCCAGAACCTAGGTTACCACCACCAGCAGACCCAGAACCTAGGTTACCACCACCAACCAACCTAGCAGACCCAGTACCCAGGCTACCACCACCAACCAACCTAGCAGACCCAGAACCCAGGCTACCACCTGGGGGGGCGGGGGGGCATGATGGCTTCAGAGCAATGCCCCCAGATTAAAACCAACCAACACTAGCCGATGTGTTGGAACATATTGCACCATGATGACATGCTGGTGAGGATGCCAACTGTAGAGCTGGCACAAATGGATGTCTTTGAAACTAGTCGTTTCCATATGGGCCCCGTGGGGATGTAAAGAAGTAGGATCCAGCCCCTCCCTGATTACATCAGTACCCAACACCACCAGTCACCAAGGAGGTGGCTCAGCTGTCAACTGCCTGGGCAGAAATTTTACGAGGTTTCTGAGGGGGATCCAGCTGGCCATGATGTAGACTAGTCCTCATAGGAGGACCTCACTGCTGCCTGGGCTCTGGGATGAGGTACTGATCCAGCTGGCCATGATGTAGACTAGACCTCATAGGAGGACCGCACTGCTGCCTGGGCTCTGGACTGAGGTACTGATCCAGCTGGCCATGATGTAGACTAGACCTCATAGGAGGACCGCACTGCTGCCTGGGCTCTGGGATGAGGTACTGATCCAGCTGGATCCAACATGTCAACACGGCAGAGGGCTGAAAGTGGCGATAGAAAGACATTCTGAAACACTCATCCATCCATCCTATAGAAAGTAGACAAAGTGAAATACCTCTATCTTGTCCGTCTTGGCGTCGCCCCAGTAGATCATCCGGTCTGTGTAGTCCAGCGCCAGGCCATTGGGCCAGCCCAGGGAGGTGTTGACCATCACTAGTCTCTCCGTCCCATCCAGGTCGGCACGCTCAATCTTAGGAACCTCGCCCCAGTCTGTCCAGTACATGTATCTGAAACGACCAGAGAGGGAACAGCATGAGCCTACCAGAGAGAGAGGGGAGAGCCCTACCAGAGAGAGGGGAGAGAGCCCTACCAGAGAGAGGGGAGAGAGCCCTACCAGAGAGAGAGGGAGAGAGCCCTACCAGAGAGAGAGGGAGAGAGCCCTACCAGAGAGAGGGGAGAGAGCCCTACCAGAGAGAGGGGAGAGCCCTACCAGAGAGAGGGGAGAGCCCTACCAGAGAGAGAGGGAGAGCCCTACCAGAGAGAGAGGGAGAGAGCCCTACCAGAGAGAGAGGGAGAGAGCCCTACCAGAGAGAGGGGAGAGAGCCCTACCAGAGAGAGAGGGAGAGAGCCCTACCAGAGAGAGGGGAGAGAGCCCTACCAGAGAGAGGGGAGAGAGAGCCCTACCAGAGAGAGAGGGGAGAGCCCTACCAGAGAGAGAGGGGAGAGCCTTACCAGAGAGAGAGGGGAGAGAGCCCTACCAGAGAGAGAGGGGCTCTCTCCCCTCTCTCTGGTAGGGCTCCTTCTGTAGCTCAGTTGGTAGAGCATGGCGCTTGTAACGCCAGGGTAGTGGGTTCGATCCCCGGGACCTCCCATACGTAGAATGTATGCACACATGACTGTAAGTCGCTTTGGATAAAAGCGTCTGCTAAATGGCATATATTATTATTATTATATATTGAGAGAGCCCTACCAGAGAGAGAGGGGAGAGAGCCCTACCAGAGAGAGAGGGGAGAGAGCCCTACCAGAGAGAGAGGGGAGAGAGCCCTACCAGAGAGAGAGGGGAGAGAGCCCTACCAGAGAGAGAGGGGAGAGAGCCCTACCAGAGAGAGAGGGGAGAGAGCCCTACCAGAGAGAGAGGGAGAGAGCCCTACCAGAGAGAGGGGAGAGAGCCCTACCAGAGAGAGGGGAGAGAGCCCTACCAGAGAGAGGGGAGAGAGCCCTACCAGAGAGAGGGGAGAGAGCCCTACCAGAGAGAGAGGGGAGAGAGCCCTACCAGAGAGAGGGGAGAGAGCCCTACCAGAGAGAGAGGAGAGAGCCCTACCAGAGAGAGGAGAGAGCCCTACCAGAGAGAGGGGAGAGCCCTACCAGAGAGAGGGGGAGAGAGCCCTACCAGAGAGAGAGGAGAGAGCCCTACCAGAGAGAGAGGAGAGAGCCCTACCAGAGAGAGGAGAGAGCCCTACCAGAGAGAGGGGAGAGCCCTACCAGAGAGAGAGGGGAGAGCCCTACCAGAGAGAGGGAGAGCCCTACCAGAGAGAGGAGAGAGCCCTACCAGAGAGAGGGAGAGAGCCCTACCAGAGAGAGGGAGAGAGCCCTACCAGAGAGAGGGAGAGGCCCTACCAGAGAGAGAGGAGAGAGCCCTACCAGAGAGAGGGGGAGAGCCCTACCAGAGAGAGGGAGAGAGCCCTACCAGAGAGAGAGGGAGAGAGCCCTACCAGAGAGAGAGAGGGAGAGAGCCCTACCAGAGAGAGGGAGAGCCCTACCAGAGAGAGGGGGAGAGCCCTACCAGAGAGAGAGGGAGAGAGCCCTACCAGAGAGAGAGGGGAGAGAGCCCTACCAGAGAGAGGGGAGAGAGCCCTACCAGAGAGAGAGGGGAGAGAGCCCTACCAGAGAGAGAGGGAGAGAGCCCTACCAGAGAGAGAGGGGAGAGAGCCCTACCAGAGAGAGAGGAGAGAGCCCTACCAGAGAGAGAGGGAGAGAGCCCTACCAGAGAGAGAGAGGGAGAGCCCTACCAGAGAGAGGGGAGAGCCCTACCAGAGAGAGAGAGAGAGCCCTACCAGAGAGAGGGAGAGAGCCCTACCAGAGAGAGAGGGAGAGAGCCCTACCAGAGAGAGAGGGGAGAGAGCCCTACCAGAGAGAGAGGGGAGAGAGCCCTACCAGAGAGAGAGGGGAGAGAGCCCTACCAGAGAGAGAGGGGAGAGAGCCCTACCAGAGAGAGAGGGAGAGAGCCCTACCAGAGAGAGGGGAGAGCCCTACCAGAGAGAGAGGGGAGAGCCCTACCAGAGAGAGGGAGAGCCCTACCAGAGAGAGAGAGGGAGAGAGCCCTACCAGAGAGAGGAGAGAGCCCTACCAGAGAGAGAGCCCTACCAGAGAGAGGGGAGAGCCCTACCAGAGAGAGGGGAGAGCCCTACCAGAGAGAGGGGAGAGCCCTACCAGAGAGAGGGGAGAGCCCTACCAGAGAGAGGGGAGAGCCCTACCAGCAACATGTATGATGGCTCAGGGTTCAGGGTTAGTAAAGAGACAGCAGTTACCCAGCTACAGGATCCATTAAGAGCCCTGGTTCAGGGTTAGTATAGAGACAGCAGTTACCCAGCAACAGGACCCATTAAGAGCCCTGGTTCAGGGTTAGTATAGAGACAGCAGGTACCCAGCTACAGGACCCATTAAGAGCCCTGGCTCAGGGTTAGTATAGAGAGCAGTTACCCAGAGACAGGATCCATTAAGAGCCCTGGTTCAGGGTTAGTATAGAGACAGCAGTTACCCAGCTACAGGATCCATTAAGAGCCCTGGTTCAGGGTTAGTATAGAGACAGCAGGTACCCAGCTACAGGACCCATTAAGAGCCCTGGCTCAGGGTTAGTATAGAGAGCAGTTACCCAGAGACAGGATCCATTAAGTGCCCTGGTTCAGGGTTAGTATAGAGACAGCAGTTACCCAGCTACAGGACCCATTAAGAGCCCTGGTTCAGGGTTAGTATAGAGACAGCAGGTACCCAGCTACAGGATCCATTAAGAGCCCTGGTTCAGGGTTAGTATAGAGACAGCAGTTACCCAGCTACAGGATCCAGTACGATGGTTCAGGGTTAGTATAGAGACAGCAGTTACCCCGCTACAGGATCCAGTACGATGGCTCAGGGTTAGTATAGAGACAGCAGTTACCCCGCTACAGGATCCAGTACGATGGTTCAGGGTTAGTATAGAGACAGCAGTTACCCCGCTACAGGATCCAGTACGATGGTTCAGGGTTAGTATAGAGACAGCAGTTACCCCGCTACAGGATCCATTACGATGGTTCAGGGTTAGTATAGAGACAGCAGGTACCCAGCTACAGGATCCAGTACGATGGCTCAGGGCTAGTATAGAGACAGCAGGTACCCAGCTACAGGATCCAGTACGATGGTTCAGGGTTAGTATAGAGACAGCAGGTACCCAGCTACAGGATCCAGTACGATGGTTCAGGGTTAGTATAGAGACAGCAGGTACCCAGCTACAGGATCCATTAAGAGCCCTGGTTCAGGGTTAGTATAGAGACAGCAGGTACCCCGCTACAGGATCCAGTACGATGGTTCAGTGTTAGTATAGAGACAGCAGTTACCCAGCTACAGGATCCAGTACGATGGTTCAGGGTTAGTATAGAGACAGCAGTTACCCAGCTACAGGATCCAGTACGATGGTTCAGGGTTAGTATAGAGACAGCAGGTACCCAGCTACAGGATCCAGTACGATGGTTCAGGGTTAGTATAGAGACAGCAGTTACCCAGCTACAGGATCCAGTACGATGGTTCAGGGTTAGTATAGAGACAGCAGTTACCCAGCTACAGGATCCAGTACGATGGTTCAGGGTTAGTATAGAGACAGCAGTTACCCAGCTACAGGATCCAGTACGATGGTTCAGGGTTAGTATAGAGACAGCAGTTACCCAGCTACAGGATCCAGTACGATGGTTCAGGGTTAGTATAGAGACAGCAGTTACCCAGCTACAGGATCCAGTACGATGGTTCAGGGTTAGTATAGAGACAGCAGGTACCCAGCTACAGGACCCATTAAGAGCCCTGGTTCAGTGTTAGTAGAGAGACAGCAGTTACCCCGCTACAGGATCCAGTACGATGGTTCAGGGTTAGTATAGAGACAGCAGTTACCCCGCTACAGGATCCAGTACGATGGTTCAGGGTTAGTATAGAGACAGCAGTTACCCCGCTACAGGATCCAGTACGATGGCTCAGGGTTAGTATAGAGACAGCAGTTACCCCGCTACAGGATCCAGTACGATGGTTCAGGGTTAGTATAGAGACAGCAGTTACCCCAGCTACAGGATCCAGTACGATGGCTCAGGGTTAGTATAGAGACAGCAGTTACCCCGCTACAGGATCCAGTACGATGGTTCAGGGTTAGTATAGAGACAGCAGTTACCCCGCTACAGGATCCAGTACGATGGTTCAGGGTTAGTATAGAGACAGCAGTTACCCCGCTACAGGATCCAGTACGATGGCTCAGGGTTAGTAGAGAGACAGCAGTTACCCAGCTACAGGATCCAGTACGATGGTTCAGGGTTAGTATAGAGACACCAGTTACCCGCTACAGGATCCAGTACGATGGTTCAGGGTTAGTATAGAGACAGCAGTTACCCAGCTACAGGATCCAGTACCCCGCTACAGGATCAGGGTTAGTATAGAGACAGTTACCCCGCTACAGGATCCAGTACGATGGTTCAGGGTTAGTATAGAGACAGCAGTTACCCAGCTACAGGATCCAGTACGATGGTTCAGGGTTAGTATAGAGACAGCAGTTACCCCGCTACAGGATCCAGTACGATGGTTCAGGGTTAGTATAGAGACAGCAGTTACCCCGCTACAGGATCAGGGTTAGTATAGAGACAGTTACCCCGCTACAGGATCAGGGTTAGTATAGAGACAGTTACCCCGCTACAGGATCCAGTACGATGGTTCAGGGTTAGTATAGAGACAGCAGTTACCCAGCTACAGGATCCAGTACGATGGTTCAGGGTTAGTATAGAGACAGCAGTTACCCAGCTACAGGATCCAGTACGATGGTTCAGGGTTAGTATAGAGACAGCAGTTACCCCGCTACAGGATCCAGTACGATGGCTCAGGGTTAGTATAGAGACAGCAGTTACCCCGCTACAGGATCCAGTACGATGGTTCAGGGTTAGTATAGAGACAGCAGTTACCCCCTACGAGGATCAGGGTTAGTATAGAGACACAGTTACCCCCCGCTACAGGATCATGGTTCAGGGTTAGTATAGAGACAGTTACCCCGCTACAGGATCCAGTACGATGGTTCAGGGTTAGTATAGAGACAGCAGTTACCCAGCTACAGGATCCAGTACGATGGTTCAGGGTTAGTATAGAGACAGCAGTTACCCCGCTACAGGATCCAGTACGATGGTTCAGGGTTAGTATAGAGACAGCAGTTACCCCGCTACAGGATCAGGGTTAGTATAGAGACAGTTACCCCGCTACAGGATCAGGGTTAGTATAGAGACAGTTACCCCGCTACAGGATCCAGTACGATGGTTCAGGGTTAGTATAGAGACAGCAGTTACCCAGCTACAGGATCCAGTACGATGGTTCAGGGTTAGTATAGAGACAGCAGTTACCCAGCTACAGGATCCAGTACGATGGTTCAGGGTTAGTATAGAGACAGCAGTTACCCCGCTACAGGATCCAGTACGATGGCTCAGGGTTAGTATAGAGACAGCAGTTACCCCGCTACAGGATCCAGTACGATGGTTCAGGGTTAGTATAGAGACAGCAGTTACCCAGCTACAGGATCCAGTACGATGGTTCAGGGTTAGTATAGAGACAGCAGTTACCCAGCTACAGGATCCAGTACGATGGCTCAGGGTTAGTATAGAGACAGCAGTTACCCCGCTACAGGATCAGGGTTAGTATAGATGGCTACAGGATCCAGTACGATGGTTCAGGGTTAGTATAGAGACAGCAGTTACCCCGCTACAGGATCCAGTACGATGGCTCAGGGTTAGTATAGAGACAGCAGTTACCCCGCTACAGGATCCAGTACGATGGCTCAGGGTTAGTATAGAGACAGCAGTTACCCCGCTACAGGATCCAGTACGATGGCTCAGGGTTAGTATAGAGACAGCAGTTACCCAGCTACAGGATCCAGTACGATGGCTCAGGGTTAGTATAGAGACAGCAGTTACCCCGCTACAGGATCCAGTACGATGGCTCAGGGTTAGTATAGAGACAGCAGTTACCCCGCTACAGGATCCAGTACGATGGGTCAGGGTTAGTATAGAGACAGCAGTTACCCCGCTACAGGATCCAGTACGATGGCTCAGGGTTAGTATAGAGACAGCAGGTACCCCGCTACAGGATCCAGTACGATGGCTCAGGGTTAGTATAGAGACAGCAGTTACCCCGCTACAGGATCCAGTACGATGGCTCAGGGTTAGTATAGAGACAGTTACCCAGCTACAGGATCCAGTACGATGGCTCAGGGTTATTATAGAGACAGCAGTTACCCAGCTACAGGATCAGGGTTAGTATAGAGACAGCAGTTACCCAGCTACAGGATCCAGTACGATGGGTTCAGGGTTAGTATAGAGACAGCAGTTACCCAGCTACAGGATCCAGTACGATGGGTTCAGGGTTAGTATAGAGACAGCAGTTACCCAGCTACAGGATCCAGTACGATGGCTCAGGGTTAGTATAGAGACAGCAGTTACCCCACTACAGGATCCAGTACGATGGCTCAGGGTTAGTATAGAGACAGCAGTTACCCCGCTACAGGATCCAGTACGATGGTTCAGGGTTAGTATAGAGACAGCAGTTACCCCGCTACAGGATCCAGTACGATGGTTCAGGGTTAGTATAGAGACAGCAGTTACCCCGCTACAGGATCCAGTACGATGGTTCAGGGTTAGTATAGAGACAGCATACAGGATCCAGTACGATGGTTCAGGGTTAGTATAGAGACAGCAGGTACCCAGCTACAGGATCCAGTACGATGGTTCAGGGTTAGTATAGAGACAGCAGTTACCCCCGCTACAGGATCCAGTACGATGGTTCAGGGTTAGTATAGAGACAGCAGTTACCCAGCTACAGGATCCAGTACGATGGTTCAGGGTTAGTATAGAGACAGCAGGTACCCAGCTACAGGATCAGGGTTAGTATAGAGACAGCAGTTACCCCGCTACAGGATCCAGTACGATGGTTCAGGGCTAGTATAGAGACAGGTACCCAGCTACAGGATCCAGTACGATGGTTCAGGGCTAGTATAGAGACAGCAGTTACCCCGCTACAGGATCCAGTACGATGGTTCAGGGTTAGTATAGAGACAGCAGTTACCCCGCTACAGGATCCAGTACGATGGTTCAGGGCTAGTATAGAGACAGCAGTTACCCCGCTACAGGATCCAGTACGATGGTTCAGGGTTAGTATAGAGACAGCAGTTACCCGCTACAGGATCCAGTACGATGGCTCAGGGTTAGTATAGAGACAGCAGGTACCCAGCTACAGGATCCAGTACGATGGCTCAGGGTTAGTATAGAGACAGCAGTTACCCAGCTACAGGATCCAGTACGATGGTTCAGGGTTAGTATAGAGACAGCAGTTACCCGCTACAGGATCCAGTACGATGGCTCAGGGTTAGTATAGAGACAGTTACCCCGCTACAGGATCCAGTACGATGGTTCAGGGTTAGTATAGAGACAGCAGTTACCCCGCTACAGGATCCAGTACGATGGTTCAGGGTTAGTATAGAGACAGCAGTTACCCAGCTACAGGATCCAGTACGATGGTTCAGGGTTAGTATAGAGACAGCAGTTACCCAGCTACAGTACGATGGTTCAGGGTTAGTATAGAGACAGCAGTTACCCCGCTACAGGATCCAGTACGATGGCTCAGGGTTAGTATAGAGACAGCAGTTACCCCGCTACAGGATCCAGTACGATGGTTCAGGGTTAGTATAGAGACAGCAGTTACCCCGCTACAGGATCAGGGTTAGTATAGAGACAGGCTACAGGATCAGGGTTAGTATAGAGACAGCTACAGGTTACGATGGTTCCCAGTTACCCAGCTACAGGATCCAGTACGATGGTTCAGGGTTAGTATAGAGACAGCAGTTACCCCGCTACAGGATCCAGTACGATGGTTCAGGGTTAGTATAGAGACAGCAGTTACCCCGCTACAGGATCAGGGTTAGTATAGAGACAGTTACCCCGCTACAGGATCAGGGTTAGTATAGAGACAGTTACCCCGCTACAGGATCCAGTACGATGGTTCAGGGTTAGTATAGAGACAGCAGTTACCCAGCTACAGGATCCAGTACGATGGTTCAGGGTTAGTATAGAGACAGCAGTTACCCAGCTACAGGATCCAGTACGATGGTTCAGGGTTAGTATAGAGACAGCAGTTACCCCGCTACAGGATCCAGTACGATGGCTCAGGGTTAGTATAGAGACAGCAGTTACCCCGCTACAGGATCCAGTACGATGGTTCAGGGTTAGTATAGAGACAGCAGTTACCCAGCTACAGGATCCAGTACGATGGTTCAGGGTTAGTATAGAGACAGCAGTTACCCAGCTACAGGATCCAGTACGATGGCTCAGGGTTAGTATAGAGACAGCAGTTACCCCGCTACAGGATCAGGGTTAGTATAGAGACAGCAGTTACCCCGCTACAGGATCCAGTACGATGGTTCAGGGTTAGTATAGAGACAGCAGTTACCCCGCTACAGGATCCAGTACGATGGCTCAGGGTTAGTATAGAGACAGCAGTTACCCGCTACAGGATCCAGTACGATGGCTCAGGGTTAGTATAGAGACAGCAGTTACCCCGCTACAGGATCCAGTACGATGGCTCAGGGTTAGTATAGAGACAGCAGTTACCCAGCTACAGGATCCAGTACAATGGCTCAGGGTTAGTATAGAGACAGCAGTTACCCCGCTACAGGATCCAGTACGATGGCTCAGGGTTAGTATAGAGACAGCAGTTACCCCGCTACAGGATCCAGTACGATGGTTCAGGGTTAGTATAGAGACAGCAGTTACCCCGCTACAGGATCCAGTACGATGGCTCAGGGTTAGTATAGAGACAGCAGGTACCCCGCTACAGGATCCAGTACGATGGCTCAGGGTTAGTATAGAGACAGCAGTTACCCCGCTACAGGATCCAGTACGATGGCTCAGGGTTAGTATAGAGACAGTTACCCAGCTACAGGATCCAGTACGATGGCTCAGGGTTAGTATAGAGACAGCAGTTACCCAGCTACAGGATCAGGGTTAGTATAGAGACAGCAGTTACCCAGCTACAGGATCCAGTACGATGGGTTCAGGGTTAGTATAGAGACAGCAGTTACCCAGCTACAGGATCCAGTACGATGGCTCAGGGTTAGTATAGAGACAGCAGTTACCCCACTACAGGATCCAGTACGATGGCTCAGGGTTAGTATAGAGACAGCAGTTACCCGCTACAGGATCCAGTACGATGGTTCAGGGTTAGTATAGAGACAGCAGTTACCCGCTACAGGATCCAGTACGATGGTTCAGGGTTAGTATAGAGACAGCAGTTACCCCGCTACAGGATCCAGTACGATGGTTCAGGGTTAGTATAGAGACAGCAGTTACCCCGCTACAGGATCCAGTACGATGGTTCAGGGTTAGTATAGAGACAGCAGGTACCCAGCTACAGGATCCAGTACGATGGTTCAGGGTTAGTATAGAGACAGCAGTTACCCCGCTACAGGATCCAGTACATGGTTCAGGGTTAGTATAGAGACAGCAGTTACCCAGCTACAGGATCCACGATGGTTCAGGGTTAGTATAGAGACAGCAGGTACCCAGCTACAGGATCAGGGTTAGTATAGAGACAGCAGTTACCCCGCTACAGGATCCAGTACGATGGTTCAGGGCTAGTATAGAGACAGGTACCCAGCTACAGGATCCAGTACGATGGTTCAGGGCTAGTATAGAGACAGCAGTTACCCGCTACAGGATCCAGTACGATGGTTCAGGGTTAGTATAGAGACAGCAGTTACCCGCTACAGGATCCAGTACGATGGTTCAGGGCTAGTATAGAGACAGCAGTTACCCCGCTACAGGATCCAGTACGATGGTTCAGGGTTAGTATAGAGACAGCAGTTACCCCGCTACAGGATCCAGTACGATGGCTCAGGGTTAGTATAGAGACAGCAGGTACCCAGCTACAGGATCCAGTACGATGGCTCAGGGTTAGTATACAGACAGCAGTTACCCAGCTACAGGATCCAGTACGATGGTTCAGGGTTAGTATAGAGACAGCAGTTACCCCGCTACAGGATCCAGTACGATGGCTCAGGGTTAGTATAGAGACAGTTACCCCGCTACAGGATCCAGTACGATGGTTCAGGGTTAGTATAGAGACAGCAGTTGCCCCGCTACAGGATCCAGTACGATGGTTCAGGGTTAGTATAGAGACAGCAGTTACCCCGCTACAGGATCCAGTACGATGGTTCAGGGTTAGTATAGAGACAGCAGTTACCCAGCTACAGGATCAGGGTTAGTATAGAGACAGCAGTTACCCAGCTACAGGATCCAGTACGATGGTTCAGGGTTAGTATAGAGACAGCAGTTACCCGCTACAGGATCCAGTACGATGGTTCAGGGTTAGTATAGAGACAGCAGTTACCCAGCTACAGGATCCAGTACGATGGCTCAGGGTTAGTATAGAGACAGCAGTTACTCCAGCTACAGGATCCAGTACGATGGTTCAGGGTTAGTATAGAGACAGCAGTTACCCCGCTACAGGATCCAGTATGGTTCAGGGTTAGTATAGAGACAGGTTCAGGATCAGGGTTAGTATAGAGACAGCAGTTTACAGGATCAGGGTTAGTATAGAGACAGCAGTTACCCAGCTACAGGATCCAGTACGATGGTTCAGGGTTAGTATAGAGACAGCAGTTACCCAGCTACAGGTTCAGGGTTAGTATAGAGACAGCAGTTACCCAGCTACAGGATCCAGTACGATGGCTCAGGTTAGTATAGAGACAGCAGTTACCCCGCTACAGGATCCAGTACGATGGTTCAGGGTTAGTATAGAGACAGCAGTTACCCAGCTACAGGATCTCGATGGTTCAGGGTTAGTATAGAGACAGCAGTTACCCCGCTACAGGATCCAGTACGATGGCTCAGGGTTAGTATAGGAGACAGCAGTTACCCAGCTACAGGATCCAGTACGATGGCTCAGGGTTAGTATAGAGACAGCAGTTACCCAGCTACAGGATCCAGTACGATGGTTCAGTGTTAGTATAGAGACAGCAGTACCCAGCTACAGGATCCAGTACGATGGCTCAGGGTTAGTATAGAGACAGCAGTTACCCAGCCAGGATCCAGTACGATGGCTCAGGGTTAGTATAGAGACCAGTTACCCCGCTACAGGATCAGTACGATGGCTCAGGGTTAGTATAGAGACAGCAGTTACCCCGCTACAGGACAGATGGCTAGTAGAGACAGCAGTTACCCAGCTACAGGATCCAGTACGATGGCTCGTGGCTTCCAGGTCCTCTGATATCAGGATTTTCCTCATGGTTCCAGGCGTAGTAGAGACAGCAGTCCGTTCCGTGTCCGCCCAGTACAGGTTCGGGCGATCCAGTCCACAGCGATGCCGTCAGGATGGTTCACCCAAGAGAGAAGATCAGGTTAGGATGGTTCACCTAAGAGAGAAGATCAGGTTAGGATGGTTCACCTAAGAGAGAAGATCAGGTTAGGATGGTTCCTAAGAGAGAAGATCAGGTTAGGATGGTCCACCTAAGAGAGAAGATCAGGTTAGGATGGTTCACCTAAGAGAGAAGATCAGGTCAGGATGGTTCACCTAAGAGAGAAGATCAGGTCAGGATGGTTCACCTAAGAGAGAAGATCAGGTCAGGATGGTTCACCTAAGAGAGAAGATCAGGTTAGGATGGTTCACTAAGAGAGAAGATCAGGTCAGGATGGTTCACCTAAGAGAGAAGATCAGGATGGTTCACCTAAGAGAGAAGATCAGGTCAGGATGGTTCACCTAAGAGAGAAGATCAGGTTAGGATGGTTCACCTAAGAGAGAAGATCAGGTTAGGATGGTTCACCTAAGAGAGAAGATCAGGTTAGCGTCGTTCTGGAGGCAGCTCTGCAGAGAAGTAAACAAATGTAGTATCTATCTGGCCCAGCTGTTAGTGATCTCTACTGTTACCAAATGAGGTGACTATCTGGCCCAGCTGTTAGTGACCTCTGCTGCTGTTACCAAATGTAGTAACTATCTGGCCCAGCTGTTAGTGACCTCTACTGTTACCAAATGAAGTAACTATCTGGCCCAGCTGTTAGTGATCTCCACTGTTACCAAATGTAGTAACTATCTGGCCCAGCTGTTAGTGACCTCTGCTGCTGTTACCAAATGAAGTAACTATCTGGCCCAGCTGTTAGTGATCTCTACTGTTACCAAATGTAGTAACTATCTGGCCCAGCTGTTAGTGATCTCTACTGTTACCAAATGTAGTAACTATCTGGCCCAGCTGCTCGTGACCTGAGGTCAGGATGACTGACCTGTGAGGTGACTATCTGGCCCAGCTGTTAGTGACCTCTGTTACCAAATGCAGTAACTATCTGGCCCAGCTGTTAGTGACCTCTGCTGCTGTTACCAAATGCAGTAACTATCTGGCCCAGCTGTTAGTGACCTGAGGTCAGGATGACTGACCTGTGAGGTAACTATCTGGCCCAGCTGTTCGTGACCTCTGCTGCTGTTACCAAATGTAGTAACTATCTGGCCCAGCTGTTAGTGACCTCTGTTGTTACCAAATGTAGTAACTATCTGGCCCAGCTGTTAGTGACCTCTGCTGTTACCAAATGAGGTAACTATCTGGCCCAGCTGTTAGTGACCTCTGCTGCTGTTACCAAATGTAGTAACTATC